>NW_028317813.1:7497575-7800606 GCF_062004578.1 Staurois parvus
TGTCCAGTAGCACAGCTAATTGTAATCAAACTCTAGACAATGGGGTGACTCACCTTGAGAAGGGACTTCCCCTCCTCCGAGAAAAATAAACATGTTCCACAAGGCCCATGTTTTGAAATACACCTTGTGTTTGTCAGTACCAAGTCTTCCAGTACATTTTGCTCCTCTACCCTTTGGAGCCAGAGTCCAACAGATGGAGGTTGTGGATCCTTCCATCTAAGGAATATAGAGGATTTGGCAGAGTTCAGAAGATGTCGTAGAAGTGAATGTTTGTAAACTTTAGCTGGAATGTTGCTGACATGAAGCAGAAAGAGTGCAGGATCGTCAGAGACCGAATAATCTGTAAATTTATGGACAATCCAACGAACCTCTTGCCAGTAGCGCTTCGACCTTGGGCAGGGCCAGAATACATGGAGCAGTGTCCCCCTCTCCAAATTACAATGCTAGCATTTATCCGTGGTTGTCAGAAATAATTTGTGGAGGACCGATGGTGTACGGTATCACCTTGATAGGATCTTAAAATTATTTTCCTGAATCTTAATGCAAAGTGACGATTTCAATGCGAAGCGAACTATGTTAGATTTTTGAGTTTACGAAAATATCCTTCCCAATTCAGATTTCCATTTCCCCAAATGGGGTGGGGAGAAGTCATACGAAGGTTAAATCAGAAGGAAGTATAATTTTGAGAGGGCGTGACGGAGCGTGCCATTGTCAGAGCAGTATTCCTCAAATGTAGTCAAGCTACACTGAAAACTTTGAGCTGAGGTGGTAAAGAACGAAGATAATTTTGGAGCTGTAAGACCTTCCAGAAGTCAAATTGATATAATTTATTCATATCCATCAGGGTTTGAATGGGCTCCAACACTTTTAAAGGAGTCCCAGCCCCTTGTCAAGCCTTCTGTTGGGGATTGGCTGAGGTCCCTCAAAAGTGCAGGCAGCCACTCTTCAGATCCACCCACTGCCTCTAGAGTCTCTCTCCAAAGCTCCAGAGCAGGGGGAAATTCCAGAGGGCCTGATCTGCAGAGCCTCTCAACCCTGACCACAATTTGACCCCAGTCTGGCTATTACATCTGGGCTGCTACTCAGCCATTGTCTAACCATTGGAGTCTAGCTCCCCCTAACTACCTAGGAGGGCGCTACATCTGGAATGCCCTCTATCTTAAACCTGTGAAGCAGAAAAGGAAAATGTTTCAAGGGAGGAAGGCATAGATCAGCAGTACTGATCCAACAGAATCACTAGAGCATCCACTAGAGAACTCATGTACCTGGAGACAAATCTGTTCATTTTTTGTTGAACTTGAGGCCAATAGGGCCATGTTTGGAGTCCCCTATCTGTGATACAGGTTTTGGGACAACTGCAGGTGTATAGACAAATCTCCCAGATCCAGGCTCCACTGCCTAAAAAAGCCCACCTACTAATTGCCTACACTAGTGTAGAAAAAGCAACCACTAATTGTCTTGCAGTGTCAAAACATTTGATTCCTCTCTGATGGTTGATGCATGTTACTAACGTGGAAATATCCAACTGAATCCAGATCATCTGACCTTCCAGGAGGATGGCCCAGTGCTGCAGAGGCAGCCAAATCTCCCAACGTCCCAGGATGTTGATCTGGAGATGAGACTCCTCTGAAGACCAAGCCCACTGTAGCAACAGGGTGACTAGGACTCCAGGCAGGCAGACTAACATCTGGTGTGACTTTCCAAATATGGGAATAAAGAAAATTTCCAATTTCAATACCAGCTTCCTGTGCCACCAGTCCAAGGACAATCTTGTCCGCAGTGCCAAACAAATCAATCTATTTAGGGACTTAAGGAACTTGTTCCACACCAGCAGAATTTTTTATGAAAGAATATATATATTCCTCTGACCTTTGACAAATTAATTGTTGTTAGACAGAGCCTTCTGGGTGGTGCTGGATTTTGGAGGGTTTAAAATAGGAGGTAAGGAAGCAACATAAAGCCTCCTCACCCTCTGTCAAAGTACCTCTGAAAAACGATCCAATGCAAATCATGCTTCAGAGAGTCACTTCAAGTATATACTAGTCTTAAGACTCTGTTCATACCTGTGCAGGTGTGATAGAATGTGCACTTTTTGGGGAAAAATGTACAGGTGAAGTGAAGGACCTTTTTAAAAATATCGGTACTCCCAAACACATGGTATTTTGTTACCATATATTTTGGCACAGGCAAATGAGTTTGAATATGCATGCATTTGTAGACTACATGGGGAGTGCCATTAAGGATGAATGACACTATTGCACACCTGCAAAAGGGCAGTGTGTTTTTGTACATTGCAGGAATGCACATACTTTTGCACACATTTCTGCAATGAACAAATGTGAATCTGGAATAAGAAAAAGAGGAGGCTAAGGGGGTCTGAGGAGGCGAGGGGAGGTCTAGGTCCCAGTTGTTTTCCACTCCCTACACTCACTGTGCCTGCAAGAGAAGGCAGCTTCTTATTTCCCTCTTCGCTCATGTGACAAGTCACATGACATGGGTAGAAAGAAGGGCAGTTTTCTCTTACTGCTTAGCAGTGCTTTGCTGAGACTGGGGTGAGTTCTCAAGCTGGGGGGTGGAGAAAGCAGTTTTCCCCTGTCTTGGAAATTCGCTTTAACGAATTTCTCCTTACCGTGAGTACTCGCAGTTGGATGCGCAGAAATCCCCCATAAAGCTGTGCGAATCTCGCTTACCACGACTGCAGCTAAATTACACGATTCCTGCCCATCCAAATACTTTGGTTCTGTTGAAATGTGGGGGTGGAGCTCCGTTACCCTAGAATGATCAAACGACACTCAGGATGCTGTTGCAACTCACATAAGGCCTGATTTTAGACCCAGCTCTCTGTTTTATTAAAAATACACACATGCCCCCCACATGAATAAAGTCAATCCCCTCCCACCGAACAATGCAATGGGGATTGCCTATACAGAGGATGTACATTCCAATTGGAGCATAGCCTTTACTATTATCTATCACTGGTCCTCCCCCATGAGTCTTCTGAGGTCATCAGACTTCCTCCCCTTCCCCCCTATGAGCCATCTGAGGTCATATTTCCTGTCCTACTAGCTTCTATTGGTATGTAAAATTCTCTGCACAAGCACTCCCTAAAAATACCAGTCTGTACCTGGATGGGCCCGATACGATCTTTATTAAAACACATCCATCCGAGATACAGTTCAGATTAGTAATGGGTTGTAAGATATGCATAAGCCTACACACGGAGTTCACACCGCTTGCGCATTGCGTTATGAAGCCCATGTGGTACCATGCTGCTGATATGTGGATACAGGCCCACGGTCTACTGACAGCAGCATTCGCATGGAATGCCGTGGTGGTATACACGCCGGTCTATAAGCGCAGATCTGCCATCTCATCCATTACCAAGCTGAGTACTGTAATACATACATTGTACATGCGCATGGCCCAATTGCAGCCTTCAGAGCTTTAATTAAGCCACACGAGAGACATATGAATAACACGAATATATGACACATTTAAAGTTCGACCAACAATACAAAATTTCCATGACATTCCCTCCTGTTTTATCATATTCTCCTCGTGTCCCTTCTTGATCTTCTTCAGCTTGATGGGTGTAGTCTCAAACTTCAAAGAGTTCCTGTAGTTGTCCCTGAGAATAAAGCTCCACGGGGTACCTGAAACAACAAGACCCGACGCAGACTCGACGCAAACAGGCTTGATTGAAGCGATGATCCTCAAGAGCGTTGGAACCTTCACTACAGGAAGGCTCTTGCAAAAACCACAAACAGACTTGTGGTATGAATAAAGCTTGTGATCCCACGGTGGTCTGGGGAGATCCAGCAATAGATTCTCAAATTGCCCCTGCAGACGGGGCCACACAAGGCTGGTCTCGACCCAGACAGTTTTCCAAATCGCAGACACAAACAATGATGAGGCTTGAAGCTTGCTTGAAGGTCTTGGAGAATGTGGTCTTCAGAGAGATAAATTAGAGGGAAGCCAGGACGTAATCTGTAGAGAAGGTGGTTGGTTGGTGAGGTCTTCCCCCGATCAGTGGTTGGAGTGGGATCCCCGGAGCGGGCATGGAGATGTGGTCGTCTGCCCGAGCTTGGCTTACACGGTCGATGAGGCAACAGGAACATCTCACCGCGGCATATAAAAGGCAGATGAAAAAGAGAAGCATCAGGACATACACTCCCACTTCCTTCAACCAAGATCCGATGGAGAACAGGAAATCTCCCAATCCTCCCAAACCCTTGAACGGATTCCAACCCTCACTAGCTATAGCTCTAGCTTTTCCCTGTAGTTCACTAACTTTGTCCATATGGGCCTGGACCTTGTCATCGGTGTCTTCTATCCAAGTACAACAATCCTCTCCGATGAACTCACAGAACCCCCCTTTGGCGGCTAAAAGATAATCAAGGGCCATCTTCTCCTGAAGCACTAAAATTCCCATCTGCCGTTGTTCTTGGGCAATTTCTCTGACAGCCTCTACGGTCTCGTTAAACATACTATCCACGATGACAGAAAAATTGTTCAGGCGCTTCATAAGTTCTATTCCCCATCCTGTCCATGAGGGGAACCAAGCCCATGCCTGGTCGCCCTCAGAGAACAGTTCCCTGCGAACTCTCCCTGCCATCCTTACCTTCTTGTGGACCATCAACTCTTCATGGTCCATCACTACATAGGATGCGGGGACTAGCTTTATGAGGGCACACGAACCTTTCGCGTTCTGGGGGAATGTTCTATAGGCTGCCGAACCACACAGAAAATAGTATGGACCTGTCAGAGCAGAGCAGGAGGAGTTCCTCGTTCGGCCTCTGGTACTAAGCAACAGTTGCACAGACTGGGGGATTGCTCCCTCAGTCTGCACATCACATCCGTCCTTCCAACACACGTGGTCTGGTCGGTCAGTGTGGTTACTCAGAAGGGAAGTCTGGTTAGTCAGATTGACAGTTATACCTCCCTCGCAGGTGGTAATCCCAACAAACTTGTTACCTGTGCCAAAGCTGATGTTAAAGCACACCTGAGGGCTGCCTAGCTGCCCAGTTACCCATAATGGACTGGTGAGGGCCCTACAGGAGCTAGAGCTAATATTGGTGCTGAAACTGATGTTACCTGCTAAAAATGTGTCATTAAGTTCTACCGACAAATGTCTACGTGGGGGCTGACCAGGGGTCCCTTGCTTTTTCATGCCGACGCGGATGTCATATAGGGCATGAACAGCGGCCATTGCGGACATGTGATGACTGGGTGGGGGCTTAGAGCATACCCAACAGTTGGTTTTGTTGGCGGTTCTGGCTAAACGCAGGTGCATTTTAAATAAAAGGTTGGGGTATCTGCCGTCTTTTCCTCCGTTCACACACATGTATGACCTACAAACAAAAAGAAAAAGGAAAATGACACCCCTCATTCTCTGGTGTAGCTGAAAAGCTTCTTGCAGTGGCTTGCGTGCACCCAGTTGTCTCGTCCCTCGAGTTTGAGTGAGGTAGGTGTCGTCAGCTGGACTTGGTATGGTCCGGTGAACCGTGGCTCGAGTCCGGTTCTTTGATGTTTCTTTAGGACGACCCAATCACCTGGCTCAATAGAAAGAACACCTGTTATTGCATTTGGATCGGGGAGCGATTCGCGAACCCGATGGTGTATCTTCTGCAGCTCCCGTTGCAGAGATTGCACATAACCTGTAAGCTGTGAATGCAAAGACGACAACTGTTGAGGAAAGTACAACCCTGTTTTGGGAGGTCCCCCAAACAACACCTCGTAGGGTGATAGCCCATGTGGTTGCCGAGGGGCATTCCGGATGGAATAGGGGGCAATGGGGAGACACTCAGGCCAAGGTTTTTGGGTATCGGAAGACGTTCAACCTTACCGCTACTCTCGGGGTGATATGGGGTGTGTCGCCGCTGACTCCAGTTCCACCAAAGAAATGCAGTCGTGTCCTTTGGAAGAGAGATTAGTAGTGGACAAAGAAGACATGTTAGCAGAAGAGGTGTTAGTATTGTTAGTCGTGTTGCAAAATTCAGCACTGTCATTGCTGTCCTCCCCCCCCCTTCTCATCTTCCGACACAGGAAGAAGAGAAGCTGGGTTAAGAATAGTGCATCGTTTGATAGTGAGGTTAGTAGGGGTTAGGAGGGCTTTCCCCTGAGAGGGGTACCTTGCCTTGGATGTCCTGTTTTCGCAGGACCGTTCTTGCTGCACCGGTGTCAGTGAGGCAAGGGAGGGGATATTTTAATTCCTCTAGAAAAAGATGGATCTGGGCCGACACCGATTTGTCAACTTCCTATGAGAATTCATAGGAGTTACTTACCATGGTGGTCATAGGGGCGGAGGACTCATCAGGAATGAACTGCCACCGACCTTTAGGTAATTGGGGACAGCTCCTCCTCATGTGCCCCGTTTGGTGGCACTGGAAGCACCTGGGTGGGGGCCTATCCTTCCTGTGACCCGGATCCCTTGGTTTTTCGTGTGGGGTCTGGGACATAAGAACTTTGGCCTTGTCTTGTTTTCTTCTATCCATTTCCCTCTCTATTGCCGCAAGAGTGGAAAGGATAGCAGGGATAGACATCTCATTATATTCGGGTCGGGCCAGAACCAGCCTTTCCCGAATTTTAATATTGATGCCTTCCAAAAATTTGGCCTGCAACAGAATGTGCGTCGCGGTCACCTTTACCCCTTCAGTTGGAGCATCAGGTCCAACTTCCAGATCTGCATCCAGTGCCGTCTGCTTGAGACGGCGCCAGAAGCAGGCGCTTTCCTCATTAGGACCCTGGGTGAGCTTCATCATGTCCGTAGTAGAGGTAGCACCATACATTTCTGGAAGCTTTGCCTTTAGCTGTGTACAGAACTCTTTGCCCCCTGAAGTCATCTCCTCATGCGTGGTTATAGAGCACCCTGCAATCACTGTACTGGCCACTTCCATGCCCACCTTTGCCCGTAGGATCTGTGCACAATCTGACCCGCTCATACCATAGCTGAACTGGTTTTGTCCAAACATTCGAGCAAATCCTCTCGGATTGACTCGATAGTCCGGGAGCTCAGCCAGAATAGTGCGGATCTCTGCCGGGGTGAAAGGGACATGCCAAACTACCCGTTCCCCTAAAGTCCGTTCCCCCCGTGCATTGGGAGGACCTTCAAATTGCTGCACCCTGACTGGATAGGCCTCGGTCCGGGAAGAGTGCAAGGGCTGGCCCAGCTTCATCGGTGGGCTTAGATTAACCACCTCGCTTACTGCACCTTCAGGTTTGAGGTCCCTCAGATCAGGGTATAGCTGGGGGGCAGGGGTCTGATCAGTGGTTCGTAGCGCTTTGATGCAATCCGCCCTGTTTTTTTTAACCGGGTGTCTATTCCCCTTGATTCACAGATAGTCTGCAAATCGGTTGTTGAGTAGGCTTCATAGTTGGAAACAGAAAGAGCTGGGGTGAAGCAGGGAGAAGGGAGAGGTAGAGGTAGAGGCTGAGGCATAGAGACAGAAGACACAGAAGGTATGTCAAGAGTGACGTCACTAACAGAAGAGACAGGTGCAGTTATACTTATCTCAGCCACTGTTGGTTGTTGGGGAACCCCAGCAGACCCTGATCCTGCCTGCCTTAGTAGAGTCAGCCCTGAAAGAGCTTCCTCCACCTCTGACACCGGATCTTCCTGTTTTATTCCCTCTGGAGGCCAGGTATACATCACCTGGTTCTTCCGGACAGACACCAGTTTATGTATGCCCTGCTTCCCTAATCGGATTGACCTGTGAAGCCATAGCTGTGCGATCTCTAGTTCTGACGCCTGCATCCGTGGTTCAAATTCAGAGATGAATTTTTCCCACCTCCATGCGTCAAATGTACCTTCCCGGGGAATTTCCCATCTGGTACCCTTCGACCATTTATTCCACCTTTTGAGGGGTTCTGTAGACTTCCCCCCCAAACTCACCTTCATCAGTTGTGCAGCTGTCCTTACCCTGAAGAGGGCTGCTTCCCCCTCTCTCTTCATGGACTGACTACTGCCCATCGTGACTAGTCACTGGTATATATCCCGCGTCCGGGTACCTGTTTACCCCCTGGAGCACTCGGTGGGATCCTACCGAGAGGCCTGATTCCACCACTTTCCCAGCACAGTGTAATTTATGTGATACTTATCGATCACCCGAAGCGCATCAAGTGGCGGTCAGACTGAGAGCACACCTCCCACTCCCACAGCGCAATTTGTGTGATCCTGACCACCCGAAGTGTTTGTGGTAACCAGGATTTCCCTGGACCACCCACTCACACAGCGTAATTTATGTGGTTCTCATCACCCACTGTGTTTGGCAGGCCACACCGCACAATGATGAAAGTGGCTTTTCTCTCCCTGCACACAGTAGCTAACACAAGTCAAAACAAAAAGAGGGGTTCTTGGATGTTACTTAGGGGTCACTGGTTGGGCAGAAACCTGCTAACTGACCTTTAGGAATTTTGTGTAAAGAAAAAAACTTTCCTAATACACACAGAAAAAACCTTTTTCAACCTGAAAAACTGTTAAAAAGGACAAAGTGGATCCTTATGAAAAACACGGGACTTTTCACAGTAAAACAATTACACAGAGGTAAACCGAAAAACTGCGCCAAAAGTAACCTTGTTGCTGACGCAAAAATCACTCCTATCAGCACCGCTAAACGATCCACGTTATACACGCAATCTTTACTGCAACCACCTAGAACCGTTTACACAAAAAGTCTGCTGGACGTGAAACACGCGACACAGCAGCTTAAAACAAACCCGCTTTACAATAAGGAACTACTTTTAACAGGAAAAACACAAGAAAAACATAATCACTATACAAGAAATCTATGTGCAAAAACCCAGACTACACCGCGCTCATTAAATGTGGAACACGTGAAGGGAAAACTCGCTTAATACACTTTAAATTGGCTGGCAATACGCAAATTTAAAGCTAAAAGCAAACAAATGAAACTGTAAAAAATTTGGATTAAAAACACAATATGGGTCAAATGCATATAGGAAACTTCATGCACATTGCATAGAGATTACTGCACATATGGTAGCCAACAAAATGGCCACCAAACAAAAGGAGTCCATGTGGTTTAGTCAAGAAAATGACCCCCCACAGGGAAGCACATGGTAGATACTAGAATGACCCCCCACAGGGAAGCACATGGTAACACTAGAATGGCCCCCCACAGGGAAACACACGGCAGACTCTAGCCTCAAAATTGCCTCTTACATAAAACAGACTTTTAGACAGAACATACACTGGACGATTACACAACAATATGAAGTACACATACAACACAATTTGGGCACAATCACAGAACGGACATAAAACACCAACATATCACACTAACATGCACATGTAACAGAAAGGACCCCCTGCTGCATGCTTGCTGGGAGCAGTAGTACCACAAAACATTGTACAGACCACATAACACAGATCTTACAACAGTTAACAATTAACCTAAGCCTTTCAGCACTGTAATAATTACCTCACGTGGAGGGGGGTAGAGCAACTACCACAGTACCTACAGCCCACAAATACTTACCTAACACTATGCAACAACTTTTACCCACTAAAACATATACCCGTTTAATTTTTGGTTGGAAGATTTTTAAACTTGACCAAATCCAGCCAACCAAACCCACCCCCCTGCTGCTCTCAGCAGAGACAAACCCTCGTCTTTCACCCACAAATCAAGAGTTTAGGACAAAAAATGAGGTCCTTGCCAAGCGGTATTTCTTGTTAGCTAACAGAGAGCGAAATCAGCCACACGAACACGCAAAAAGCGATCCTCTTAATGGCAGAGAGACCTGAAATGTGCCGGCATACTTTTTGCTAGTTCATGATAGTTCATTCCCCCCCTCGTTCTTGGTTAGCTACGCAAGAATACGCGTTAGTATCCACCAGGCTCGCCAAACTGTCTTGGAAATTCGCTTTAACGAATTTCTCCTTACCGTGAGTACTCGCAGTTGGATGCGCAGAAATCCCCCATAAAGCTGTGCGAATCTCGCTTACCACGACTGCAGCTAAATTACACGATTCCTGCCCATCCAAATACTTTGGTTCTGTTGAAATGTGGGGGTGGAGCTCCGTTACCCTAGAATGATCAAACGACACTCAGGATGCTGTTGCAACTCACATAAGGCCTGATTTTAGACCCAGCTCTCTGTTTTATTAAAAATACACACATGCCCCCCACATGAATAAAGTCAATCCCCTCCCACCGAACAATGCAATGGGGATTGCCTATACAGAGGATGTACATTCCAATTGGAGCATAGCCTTTACTATTATCTATCACTGGTCCTCCCCCATGAGTCTTCTGAGGTCATCAGACTTCCTCCCCTTCCCCCCTATGAGCCATCTGAGGTCATATTTCCTGTCCTACTAGCTTCTATTGGTATGTAAAATTCTCTGCACAAGCACTCCCTAAAAATACCAGTCTGTACCTGGATGGGCCCGATACGATCTTTATTAAAACACATCCATCCGAGATACAGTTCAGATTAGTAATGGGTTGTAAGATATGCATAAGCCTACACACGGAGTTCACACCGCTTGCGCATTGCGTTATGAAGCCCATGTGGTACCATGCTGCTGATATGTGGATACAGGCCCACGGTCTACTGACAGCAGCATTCGCATGGAATGCCGTGGTGGTATACACGCCGGTCTATAAGCGCAGATCTGCCATCTCATCCATTACCAAGCTGAGTACTGTAATACATACATTGTACATGCGCATGGCCCAATTGCAGCCTTCAGAGCTTTAATTAAGCCACACGAGAGACATATGAATAACACGAATATATGACACATTTAAAGTTCGACCAACAATACAAAATTTCCATGACACCCCCCTCCAGCAACTATCGACCTCTGCTCCTTCTGGCAGGAGTGATGTTGTAGTCACTCATGACAGTGAGGAGTGGGATGAGTGGCCACATTACAAGCACACCTTCCTCAATACAGTGACTGAGGCATATGCCTGCTCTGCCCCCTCCCTTGTCCCAGCCCTGGTCCCAACGCATAAGTTCTCATGGGAGAACCATGTAAAGACAAAACAATGAAGCTGTTAGCAGACCAGCACAATTAAATAAAAAATTGCAGCAATTTGTCCATGTATACTCCATGACAAGGTACAATCACAAGCAGGACCCCTTATACCACAAATTCAAAGAGTAAATCTGACCTCCACAATAAGGAGCAAAACATATTCTCAGATGTGGGCATAGTAGCCGGAGACTGAAATCCATTTAAACAATTTTTCCTATAGAGAAGAGCTACAGCCCACATCAAATAACAGATCTGCACAGAGACCCTGACCCAAAACAGAGCAGTCCGGGGTGTTTTTGTCAGATTTAGCAGAGAAGAGGGGGAAAATGCACAATAATTACCCATGATTCAGAGGTTGTCCCCAGCAGACTCTGAAACAAACCCTACCCTACCACACAAGATTCAAATGAGACTAAAGCGAGCCATAAACTATGTGATTTTCTTTCTATCCTCCACTGACTGTATTGATGGTGGAATCCCTCCCTCAACACTTTTGTGTTCTGCTGGCAGTGAGCGTTCCCGGCCAGCGGTACACAATGATTACTGCTAATGGTTATAGCTGCCGACAGTAATCGCTTGTGAAAAATCTAACAGGTTAGTTGTACCCAAGTTGATTGTTCGACTTGGGTACAACTAGCCTGCCCATTCATAGGTCAAATCTTGGCCAGTTCCTGCTGAACCAGCTGAGATTCGATACATCTATGGCAGGCTTCAGTCCTATAGTACCTTGCGGTTTGAAAACATAAGGCACTGCCCCTCACTGTCACTACATAATGGACACCAGCTCACTTACTAAAATGTACATTATTTGCAGGTGGGCTAGTTTGACCAAGCACTAAATTAGACATTATCTTAATAAAGCCATGGATGGCTTGAAAACAATGACAAATGGATTCCTGGTATGTCATCAATATTTCCTCTCTTTGCAGTTTTATCTAACAATATAAAAATTATAAATTGACTCCACAAGTTATTCTAAAATGGGTCCCTTCTGGCATGCAGCCACTCATCTCACTTGTTTATCTGAATTACAAATGCCTGTTATAATTGGAGTGTATGAGTAAATGTTGGAGTTTGTGCGCCATGTTTCTTTTTTGTCTAAAAACATGCACATGCCAATTCATCTATTTTTCTAACTTTATCAAAACAGCCTAATTAACTAATTAACTATATCTGTTTTCACTTGCACTCTATCTTTCCTTCACTCTATCTTCAGAAAAGCAAGCCAGGTTAACAACTCTGATAACAGCTACAAGTCATAATACTAAACCCAAAATAACCACATTCAGATCTGTGAGTGGGTTTAATGTATAGTAAAATGTGCTTTTTGGTGTATTACTGCAACACAAGTCAACATGCATACTGCACTGCAACATTTTTTTCTTTTCTGCATTGTGATGTGCTGGCAGTCCATTTAACATGCTGCAAAGTGCAAATGGGCTCCTAAAATGTAAGAGCTTTCCACTGAAATATATATATTAATATATGAAAATCTGGTTACATCATTTTGCTTGTTACAATAATTTCCATGTATTATAAAAATACGTACAAAAATATGCATGTAATAAGCATCTAAATTGAATACAATTAGTATAAATGTTGAGATACTGAAGTATGGTTGATTGGTTTGATTTTATCATGGAAGAACTGACGTTATAAATTATGTATTTTATTTTTGCATTTTGTTCTTCTCTGTAACACCTGTTTTTTATGTCTGTGAAGAAGTGACAGCAAGGCAACAGCAGTGTAAATCTCAAAAAAGGATCGCTCTGATTCAATGGATAAATAAGTTTGCCATGATCTTGCTGCTAAGCTGTTAGGTTTCAGTTAGGGGTTACTGATTTAGTCATTGTTAGGTCAGTGACTAAGTTAAAGTGGTTGTAATGGCTCAAGGTTTTTTATCTTCCATGTGCAGCAGCCTCCCCAGCCCCCCTATTACCTGAGCCCCATCGCAATCCAACTATGTGCACGAGAGCTTCGGATCTCCAGGGACTCTCTCTCCTCATTAGCTGAGACAGCAGCGGGCCCATTGGCTCCCACTGCTGTCAATCACTGCCAGTGAGCCAATGAAGAGAGAAAGGGGGTGGGGCCGAGCCACAGCTCTGTGAATGCAGAGCAGCAGCTCAGGAGCGAGCCTGCTTGGGTGCCCCAGAACAAGCTGCTGGCTCTGTGGGCTCTCTGCAGGAGGGAGGGGCAAGGGATTGGGGCTGCACAGAGCAGGTATTATATGTTTTTTATTTTAAAAAAATGCCTTTATTATTACTTTAAAGTTCTATTAAAAACAAGAATGTTAAATATTTCAGTGTACCAGTCCTTAGATCTGATGGCTGCATTTGTTTTCTTATAATTGGTTTTCTTTTCCTTTATTTCACCTGATGATCCTGCCAGTAACACACTCTGTCTTTGAATGACAGAAAATCTAGTTGATGGTAGATTTAAAGGAGACTGTACAATCCGATTGTATAGTGTATGGGGAGTTTTACAGAACCCAAGACATACAGTACTTGCCCTGGTTTCAGTACTATAGCTCTGATTCACATAGTTTGGTATTTGATCGCTCAGCTCCTGCACACCCTGCCTAATGAACGATCTATGCAAGAGGAAAGAAAGTTAGAAAAATTAAAATCAATGCTTATGTATATAGTAAGAACGGTGATCACTGATTGCTTTGAAAAAAAAGTGCATCTGCAGAGGTGGGTGGGAGCAATCTCCTCGAGTGGATACTGAAAAATATTTGACTATGTTTCTACATGAAACTTTGTTTAGTGCCAGGAAATTGGTAGCTCAACATTGGATGCAAGCGCTCCCTCCCACATTGGAAGAGTGGATAGCATGTTAATAAACAGTCTCCCTAAAGAGAATTATATATGTCAATTAACGTTGCCAGGCCAAATATAATACAATCTGGGATTGCTGGCTGCAATCTGTCGACACCTGTACTTAGACAATGTTGGACTAGGGCTAGCTTCATGTACTGGATGTATAATTGCCTCTTTATTATCACTCAAATAGTTGAATATGTTTTCTGTCCTATAGTATATTTCCTGAGGTACGCATGTCTTCCTTGTAGGGAGATATGCTGATTATCTTCTGATGCCAGCAAATCAATCTCTCATGCAGGTCTGCATTACTATGTTATGTACAGTAGTATGTCTGCATTGTCACCGTGGGATTGTTTTGTTTTTCAGTTTATTTGGTTGTTTGTAACCATTCCTGTTCAACTTTTGTACATATCAATGCTTAAGACTGTAATCTCTTGTTTTTTTATTCAATATTATACCTTGCCTTTTTGAGTAGGAAAAAAAAAAGATTTTTAAAAGAAATTAGCTAGCAGGCCTAACTAATTAATAAGGAAAACTTGCTAGAAAAATATAATAAAACAAAGTAACTGTAAAAATATAAACTTAGCCCACCTTAAAAGTGGACTGTGTTGGGTAGTGGACAGTGTGTAGACAGTATCAGTAGGACAGTGGATGATGTCAATAGGGCAGTGGATGGTGTCAGTAGAACAGTGGACAGTGCCAGCTGGGCAGTGGACGGTGTCAGTAAAGCAGTGGATGTGTCAATAGAGCAGAGGTTGCTGTCACTAGAGCACTGGATGGTGTAAGTAGTTTTTTATTTTGCTTTTTCCTTATATTTTTTTACAATTTTTTATCAGCCCTGTTGGGGGGGCTTCGGTGAAATAGCAAGGGTCTAAACAGACCCCTGATGTCTCTTTTAAGACAGAGGATGCAATAAGGTAAACAATGTGTTACCTTTAGAACCACAATTATATTTTTTGTATAGCCAGGTGCTTAGCTGGCCAGAGGGAGAAACTATAAAAACACCGTGCTGCAGCCTCTTTGCTTACCTATACAAGACTCTTATGCAAGTTTTCAGTACTGTTCAATATTCATCCAGCAGAGGGAGCCTGTGGGCATGAAGGATTTGAGGGACTTTGATGCAGGCTGCACTGGCCTGTGGGAAATGTAGTCTGAGAAGACAATCTTGCATAAGAATAAATAGAGTGATGGACAACAACTCACAGGCATAGACTCTTAACAGAGGGGAAAGGTGCACTTTTTCCTGGCCTGTAGAGGAGAGAGCTACAGTCTTGCTGAAGGGCACTACAGAGTGCACACCTCTGCTGCTGTGTGTACTAATCACCTGTAGCCTGAAGTCTGGAATGGTGAAGACTGGAGTCACCCTGAGTGCAGAGGCAGAAGGATTGCTGAGAGTAAACCATCCAGGTCAGAGTTTGCCATGTGCCTGGAACAGGTGAATAGCTGCTTGCGGTATCTGATTTTACTGCTGCTGGCAGACTAAGTAGTAGACCTAGTAGTTTATAAATTACTGCTTCCAGAGTTTTAAATGGAGGGTACAGATGTGCACCATCTTAAAGAGTGGGCCCCACAGATTATCCAGCTGAAGGTTACAAGTCAGGAACCATAAATTAACCAACAGCTCCACTGGGGACAAAGTACACTCTGAGGCGTTTACTGACTATTGACTGCAGAGGAACTACTGTGGAATTATTCAACACTGCTGATACTGTTCATTGCTGATACTGTCCATTACTGATGATATTTATTGATAGATTTATCTTGCTTTAGTATACAGTGATTTAAGCTAAACTGCTATAACCTAGTAATTACATTATTTAACTTATTGTGACCAAAAAAATTCTTACATCTGTTCATACATGTTTGTATTTACCTTTATCCTGTGACAATATACCTGCCTTACTTATGTACTATGTTACTGTTATGCAGAACTGTAATTAGCCACAAGTTGGCAGTGTTCTACAGCTTAGTTACCACAAAACCTATACAGATATGCTGGGGATGCAGGGAATGGCATGCTGTAAGCATGATTTTTTCATTCAGACTAGCTCAGGGGTGGGCAAACTTTTTGACTTGAGGGCCGCAATGGGTTCATATATTGGACCCGGGGGCCGGACCAAGAGTAGATGAATGATGTGTATATGTCATCCATAGTAAGTATAGTAATATTCCCCCATAGTAAGCATAGTAATTAATCCCCCATATAGTAATTCATCCCCCATAGTAATTCATCCCCCATATAGTAATTCATCCCCCATAGTAATTCATCCCCCATATAGTAATTCACCCCCCGTAGTAATTCATCCCCCATAGTAATTCATCCCCCATATAGTAATTCATCCCCCATATAGTAATTCATCCCCCATAGTAATTCATCCCCCATATAGTAATTCATCCCCCATATAGTAATTCATCCCCCATAGTAATTCATCCCCCATATAGTAATTCATCCCCCATAGTAATTCATCCCCCATAGTAATTCATCCCCTATATAGTAATTCATCCCCCATAGTAATTCATCCCCCATATAGTAATTCATCCCCCATAGTAATTCATCCCCCATAGTAATTCATCCCCCATAAAGTAATTCATCCCCCATATAGTAATTCATCCCCCATAGTAATTAATCCCCCATATAGTAATTCATCCCCCATATAGTAATTAATCCCCCATAGTAATTCATCCCCCATAGTAATTCATCCCCCCTATAGTAATTCATTCCCCATATTAATTCATCCCCCATATTAAGTCCCCAAGTCCCCCCTGTGTCAATTCACTTACCTTTGCTCCGCGCGTTCCTCTCGCCGTGTTCCCTCGCCGTTCCGGTGTAGCATGAAAATCTGTCTCCTATGAGGATCTGTCCCCCTCGACGTATCTGCGCATGTGCCAGTTTCAGGCATTAGCAGCCGATCGGCGATCTCCGGCACATGCGCAGATACGTCGAGGGGGACAGATCCTCATAGGAGACAGATTTTCATGCTACACCGGTCTTCAGGGCGGACTGTGAGAGGAGCCTAGCTCCCCTCGCGTTCGTCACGCTGCCCCACCTACACACATCCTGACAGCCATCCTGACAGTATCACGCTCCGCGGGCCGGATTAAAAGGTCCGCCGGGCCGTATACGGCCCGCGGGCCGTAGTTTGCCCATTGCTGGACTAGCTGTAGCTGGACTACACTACCCATGAAGACTGGTAAAGCGACAGGAACATTTAAAAGGCAAAAGCCCGGGTTCTCCTGCGTAGGGAGTTTTCGTGGAACCTGTGGGCAGGTGGATTGGGCCATTGCCATCTACACAGCCTTACAGGAAGCCTGGCAAAGCCTGTCTGGTCAAAGACTGCACTGCGTTTATACAATCCCTTAATACCTGTTGTGAACATGAAGCATAATGCTCCAAGAAGCAATCCACATCATCCTCCAAAACCCTGCCAGGGACTCTACCTGGTCTGCACTAAATGGTGGCAAAAATTCATCCCTGCTTTCAGGGGTACCAGATGAAGCCAACTCTACACAAACCTGAATCAAAGGTTGCACCTCAGAGAACACTGTGCCCTGATCTACTAGAACATGAGCGATCCGTATACATTCTAGCAGTTGATCCCGGGTATACTCCCTCAGAGTCTGATAAGCATATTCTCTGTCATCAAAAACCAGCAGCGACAAATACACAACCTCATCAAGATCCATCCTTCCCAGCAACAAGCCAAGATGGCTTCCCTGTGCAGCCACTTCTGGTCAGGATTGGCCTTGGTGTAATGTCAGGGCTCCGGGTATAACCAGAGGTATGTGAACTGACGCAGGGAAACGCAGGCTTCAGATATGTTATAAACAATATAATTTATTAATACTAACAATACAAAACGCAGTGCAATACTAAAACATAAATACAGTGCAAACGAACCAAACCAAACCACCCCAGATAACAATACATACAATGCAAGCGAAGTCAGGCAGGCCGGGTCAATAACAATTGGGCAGGTAGGAACAGGAGGAGCAGGCAGAGAGTAGTCAGGTCACGAGCCGGGTACAGCAACTAACGGGCAGGTAGGTACAGGGGGTCAGGCAGAGAATGGTTGGGGTCACAAGCCAGGGATCAAACAGGAGAAGTCAGCAGAGGACAGGATCAGGCTGGGTCAGCAACAAGTCAGTCAGGCAGGAACAGGAACAGGAATGCAGGTAACCAGATACAGGGGCCCATGGAAAAACACACACCAAGGCCCAGACTGCAGGTCTGGCCATCCCTTAAATACACCTCCGTAATCAGCTTCAGGTGTTTGGCTGACTGCAGGGTTGAGTCTCTGATTGCTGAGAGCACCCGCTGGCCAGCCCTGGTACTGCAGCCCACAAGGCAGGTGAGTCCCACCATTATTGGCAAGTCCATTCCTGACAGAATCAGGCCTGATCTCTGTTAGTACTTGCCAGCAAATTGTTTTGTAGTGAATCAAGTAGTCTTTTTCCCGTGAGTCACACTAGGTACCTATAAATTTCCAAAATGTCCAATGAAAGGTACACCAGTGAAGAGGCCTACAGGATTCTTAGCATGTCCTGTGAGAGCGAAGGGGAAGACTCCCTGACACAATCAGCCTTAGAATACGAACCTGTAGACAGCAGCAGCACCCTGACAGGTAGCTCGGACGATGGAAAAGAGGTCCCTGTTAAGATCAGACGTAGCCGACCCCATGAAGCTGAAGTGCTAGGATCGCATGACTTGTCTCATATGCAGCAGAGTGCCAGTACTAGTGCCGCATTATCTTTTGGTGAACTGGCGAGCACCAGCAACCTAGTACATCCTTGTCTTTTTTATACCAGCACAGCAGTATCACTTGGTGACTTGGCGAGTCCCATAAGTGCAGTACAAGCTGGTGCGGTGGCAATCACAAGTAGTGTCCAGCAGACACCAAGAATTCGCGCACAGGCCCATAGAGCCCTTAGAGTCCTTTCGGACATGCTTGAAAATCCTGATTGGCAGCCCACAGATTCTGCAGCACCCATACTTCCTCCATTCACTGCCCAACCTGGAATTCAAGTGGAAACAGCAAATTTAACTAGTCCCCTTGATTTTTTGGAGCTGTTTTTCACAGAAGTTTTGTACAATTTGATTGTGGGCCAAAGTAATTTATATGCTGAACTATATATCGCCGCAAACCCAAATTCAAACCTTGCCAGACCATTTGCATGGAAACCCATTACGGTTTCCGAATTTAAAACATTTTTGGGCATAACAATCAACATGGGCATTACAAAAAAGAATGAGTTGTGGTTGTATTGGTCCACAGACCCAATTCATCATATGCCCGTGTTCTCTACTGCTATGACCAGGCATAGATATGAGACGATAATACGCTTCATGCACTTCAGTAATAACATACTGTCACTGAACATGACAGGCTCTACAAAATTTGACCCCTCATAAACCACCTCACTGAGAAATTTGCAGATATGTATATGCCCCAGCAAAACATCTGCATGCATGAGTCCCTCATTCACTTTATTGGACGCCTTGCATTCAAACAGTACATCCCCAGCAAGCGTGCCAGATATGGGGTCAAATTGTATAAGCTCTGCGAGAGTGCCACAGGCTAAATGTACAAAGTTAGGGTTTATGAAGGAAGAAACAGCGAAGTAGAGCCCCCCGACTGCCCAGACTACATGGGAAGTAGTGGCAAGATAGTTTGGGACTTGGTGTTGTGTTTGTTCCGTAAGTGGTACCACTTATATGTTGACAATTTGTATACAAGCGTGCCACTATTTAGACATTTGTAAAATCTTGGAATTGGCTCATGTGGCACCGTGTGACCTAATCGCCGGGGCTTCACCCAACGGCTTGTAAATACCCAACTTGAAAAGGGGAAGAAAGCCTGCTTGAGGAATAATTAATTGCTTGCAGTGAAGTGGAAGGACAAATGGGATGTTTTTGTCCTGTCTTCCATTCATGCAGATACAACCATCCAAATTAAAATGGTATCTGGCGTTGCTGAGAAACCTTCTGTGTTCACGACTATAACCTTAACATGGGAGGGGTGGACAACAACCAAATGATGAATTTGTACCTAGTTTCCCGGAAAGTCCGACACTGGTACAAAATTGTGTATTTATTCAATTGGCTATATATAACACTTTTGTAATTTACAAAGCAGCTGGATGAAGTGGATCCTTCCTAAAATTCCATAAGAGCTCATCACGGCCCTTTTGTATACAGAAGGTGCTGTGACCCAATCCTTAAATCCAGATGCAGTTAGTCGGCTGCATGAGAGGCATTTTCCAGATGTCCTCTCTGGTACCCCAACCCAAAGAAGATGTCGTGTCTGTAGCAAACAGGGAATAAGACACGGCACCCCCTTTTTTTGTCCCTTCTGTGCTAGCCAACCTGGTCTCTGCCTCAAGGACTGTTTCCATCGCTACCATACACTAGTGGAGTATTAGTATAGGGTACAGCACGGCACAGTTCAGGGCACATATTTACACAGGGTCTCGAAAGATGTTAGGTAGTCAGGAAACTGGATATTGCATTTTGAGAGACCCTACAATCTGTTTTAAAATGTTAAAGATTTAAAAAAAAATGTAAAAAAACCCAAAACACTAAAAATTCAAACAAAGTTAGTTTTTTGTTGTTGTTGTTGTCATTGTTACTGTTCTACTGTTATGATTTTACTGTTTTATTGTTACTGTTTTATTGTTAACCATTGCTGTTTTCTTTGCAGGAATGTCATTCAGCTGCAGCACTGACCTGTTTGTTCTGACAGCAACAGGAACTTGCTCTCAGAATATACATGTCAGTGTGGGCAGCGCTGTTGAGATTTTTCATCCGCAGTTAAAAAAACAGCATATATGCCGAAGCATGGGGGCCTGGGGTGGCCAGTGGGCGGATGGCCCCTATGCTTCAGCATATATATTTTATAATATTTTTTGGCACATTTCATGTGTGCCCACCATTAGAAGTGTGTGGATGCAGGGAGGTATATTCTAATGGTGGGCATACCACACAATTTGTAGCAGAGATCTCTTTTTTTCATTCAGCCCACAGGCTGCAAAAATAAAAAGAATATAGCATTTGGCCCCTATGCTTTGGGATATATACCGTATTTTTCGCTCCATGAGACGCACTTTTTTCCCCCAAAAAAAGGGGGGGAAATGTCAGTGCGTCTTATGGAGCGAATATAGAGCGGCCGGACCGGTATTTCTGCCGCCACCATGTCAGAATACCGGGCCGGCCGCTCAGCTGTTCTTTCCTGCAGGGCCTTACCTGTTCCTCGCTCCAGAGCTGCACAGTCTTCCCGCGCTGGCTTCTGTGACAGCCGGGTGCCCACTGCGCATGCACTGCGTTTTGTGAATGGTCCGGTGTCTTCTGGGACACATGACAGGTCCCAGAAGGCGTCGGACCATTCACAAAGCGCAGCGCTTCTCGCACATCTGCAGTGGGCACCCGGCTGTCACAGAAGCCGGTGCGGGAAGAGGGAAGGACAACTCCGCGGAAGTGGGAGCGGTTACCCACTCCCCCTCCCCCTCCCTCCCCAAAGGTCAGCATTCTCTGGTCATTCCCTGCACTGTCTGCAGTCTCTGGTCATCCCCTGCACTGTCTGCAGTCTCTGGTTATTCTCTGGTCATCTGTACTGTGTCCCTGGTATTTGCCCTGTACTATGTCCGCAGTCTCTGGTCATCGCCTGTACTGTGTCCGCAGTCTCTGGTCATCTCCTGTACTGTGTCCACAGTCTCTGGTCATCTCCTGTACTGTGTCCGCAGTCTCTGGTCATCTCCTGTACTGTGTCCGCAGTCTCTGGTCATCTCTCTGGTCATCTCGGATTACCAGGTGAAGCAGCAGGCACCAGGCCCCCAGGCAGGGCGACAGGCATTGGGCCCCCAGGCGGGGCGACAGGCACCGGGCCCCCCCACGGAGCGACAGGCATCGGGCCCCCAAGCGGAGTGGCGGGCGCCGGGCCCCCAGGAGGGGCGACAGGCATCGGGCCCCCAGGCAGGGAGACAGGCACCGGGCCCCCAGGCGGAGCGGCGGGCGCCGGGCCCCCAGGAGGGGCGACAGGCACCGGGCCCCCAGGAGGGGCGACAGGCACCGGGCCCCCAGGAGGGGCGACAGGCATCGGGCCCCCAGGAGGGGCGACAGGCATCGGGCCCCCAGGCGGGGCGACGGGCATCGGGCCCCCAGGAGGGGTGACGGGCATCGGGCCCCCAGGCGGGGCGACGGGCATCGGGCCCCCAGGCGGGGCGACGGGCATCGGGCCCCCAGGCGGAGCGGCGGGCACCGGACCCCCAGGCGGAGCGACAGGTCTCGGGCCCCCAGGCGGAGCGGCGGGCGCCGGATCCCCAGGCGGAGCGACAGGTCTCAGGCCCCCAGGCGGAGCGACAGGTCTCAGGCCCCCAGGCGGAGCGACAGGTCTCAGGCTCCAAGGTGGAGCGACAGGTCTCAGGCCCCCAGGCGGAGCGGCGGGCGCCGGACCCCCAGGCGGAGTGGCGGGCGCCGGACCCCCAGGCGGAGCGACAGGTCTCGGGCCCCCAGGCGGAGCGGCGGGCACCGAGTCACCAGGCACGACAGTGGGCACCGAGTCGTCTGGCAAGACTGCGGGCACCGAGTCAACTGGCGGAACAGCGGGCATCGAGTCAACTGGCGGAACTGCGGGCACCGAGTCAACTGGCGGAACTGCGGTCATCGAGTCAACTGGCGGAACTGCGGGCATCGAGTCAACTGGCGGAACTGCGGGCACCGAGTCGTCTGGCAAGACTGCAGGCACCGAGTCGTCTGGCAAGACTGCGGGCACCGAGTCGTCTGGCAAGACTGCGGGCACCGAGTCGTCTGGCAAGACTGCGGGCACCGAGTCGTCTAGGGGAACAGCGGGCATCGAGTCAACTGGCGGAACTGCGGGCACCAAGTCGTCTGGCAAGACTGCGGGCACCGAGTTGTCTGGCAAGACTGCGGGCACCGAGTCGTCTGGCAAGACTGCTGGCACCGAGCCGTCTGGCAAGACTGCGGGCACCGAGTCAACTGGCGGAACAGCGGGCATCGAGTCAACTGGCGGAACTGCGGGCACCGAGTCGTCTGGCAAGACTGCGGGCACCGAGTCGTCTGGCAAGACTGCGGGCATAGAGTCCACTGGCGGAACAGCGGGCATCGAGTCAACTGGCGGAACTGCGGGCACCGAGTCGTCTGGCAAGACAGCGGGCACCGAGTCGTCTGGCAAGACTGCGGGCACCGAGTCATCTGGCAAGACTGCGGGCACCGAGTCAACTGGCGGAACAGCGGGCATCGAGTCAACTGGCGGAACTGCGGGCACCGAGTCGTCTGGCAAGACTGCGGGCACCGAGTCGTCTGGCAAGACTGTGGGCACCGAGTCGCTTGGCAAGACTGCGGGCACCGAGTCGTCTGGCAAGACTGCGGGCACCGAGTCGTCTGGCAAGACTGAGGGCACCGAGTCGTCTGGCAAGACTGAGGGCACCGAGTCAACTGGCGGAACAGCGGGCACCGAGTCGTCTGGCAAGACTGCGGGCACCGAGTCGTCTGGCAAGACTGCGGGCACCGAGTCGTCTGGCAAGACTGCGGGCACCGAGTCGTCTGGCGGAACAGCGGGCATCGAGTCAACTGGCGGAAAAGCGGGCACCGAGTCGTCTGGCAAGACTGCGGGCACCGAGTCGTCTGGCAAGACTGCGGGCACCGAGTCATCTGGCAAGACTGCGGGCACCGAGCCGTCTGGCAAGACTGCGGGCACCGAGTCGTCTGGCAAGACTGCGGGCACCGAGTCAACTGGCGGAACAGCGGGCATCGAGTCAACTGGCGGAACTGCGGGCACCGAGTCGTCTGGCAAGACTGCGGGCACCGAGTCGTCTGGCAAGACTGCGGGCACCGAGTCGTCTGGCAAGACTGCTGGCACCGAGCCGTCTGGCAAGACTGCGGGCACCGAGTCGTCTGGCAAGACTGCGGGCACCGAGTCAACTGGCGGAACAGCGGGCATCGAGTCAACTGGCGGAACTGCGGGCACCGAGTCGTCTGGCAAGACTGCGGGCACCGAGTCGTCTGGCAAGACTGCGGGCACCGAGTCGTCTGGCAAGACTGCGGGCATTGAGTCAACTGGCGGAACTGCGGGCATCGAGTCAACTGGCGGAAGTGCGGGCACCGAGTCGTCTGGCAAGACTGCGGGCACCGAGTCGTCTGGCAAGACTGCGGGCACCGAGTCGTCTGGCAAGACTGCGGGCACCGAGTCAACTGGCGGAACAGCGGGCATCGAGTCAACTGGCGGAACTGCGGGCACCGAGTCGTCTGGCAAGACTGCGGGCACCGAGTCGTCTGGCAAGACTGCGGGCACCGAGTCGCTTGGCAAGACTGCGGGCACCGAGTCGTCTGGCAAGACTGCGGGCACCGAGTCGTCTGGCAAGACTGCGGGCACCGAGTCGTCTGGCAAGACTGAGGGCACCGAGTCGTCTGGCAAGACTGAGGACACCGAGTCAACTGGCGGAACAGCGGGCACCGAGTCGTCTGGCAAGACTGCGGGCACCGAGTCGTCTGGCAAGACTGCGGGCACCGAGTCGTCTGGCAAGACTGAGGGCACCGAGTCATCTGGCAAGACTGCGGGCACCGAGTCGTCTGGCAAGACTGAGGGCACCGAGTCAACTGGCGGAACAGCGGGCACTGAGTCGTCTGGCAAGACTGCGGGCACCGAGTCGTCTGGCAAGACTGAGGGCACCGAGTCGTCTGGCAAGACTGAGGGCACCGAGTCGTCTGGCGGAACAGCGGGCACCGAGTCGTCTGGCAAGACTGCGGGCACCGAGTCATCTGGCAAGACTGCGGGCACCGAGTCGTCTGGCAAGACTGCGGGCACCGAGTCGTCTGGCAAGACTGAGGGCACCGAGTCGTCTGGCAAGACTGCGGGCACCGAGTCGTCTTGCAAGACTGCGGGCACCGAGTCAACTGGCGGAACAGCGGGCACCGAGTCAACTGGCGGAACTGCGGGCACCGAGTCGTCTGGCAAGACTGCGGGCACCGAGTCGTCTGGCAAGACTGAGGGCACCGAGTCGTCTGGCAAGACTGCGGGCACCGAGTCGTCTGGCGGAACAGCGGGCATCGAGTCAACTGGCGGAACAGCGGGCACCGAGTCGTCTGGCAAGACTGCGGGCACCGAGTCGTCTGGCAAGACTGCGGGCACCGAGTCAACTGGTGGAACAGCGGGCATCGAGTCAACTGGCGGAACAGCGGGCTTCGAGTCGTCTGGCAAGACTGCGGGCACCGAGTCGTCTGGCAAGACTGCGGGCACCGAGTCGTCTGGCAAGACTGCGGGCACCGAGTCGTCTGGCAAGACTGCGGGCATCGAGTCCACTGGCAGAACAGCGGGCATCGAGTCAACTGGCGGAACTGCGGGCACCGAGTCGTCTGGCAAGACTGCGGGCACCGAGTCGTCTGGCAAGACTGCGGGCACCGAGTCGTCTGGCAAGACTGCGGGCACCGAGTCAACTGGCGGAACAGCGGGCATCGAGTCAACTGGCGGAACTGCGGGCACCGAGTCGTCTGGCAAGACTGCGGGCACCGAGTCGTCTGGCAAGACTGCGGGCACCGAGTCGCTTGGCAAGACTGCGGGCACCGAGTTGTCTGGCAAGACTGCGGGCACCGAGTCGTCTGGCAAGACTGAGGGCACCGAGTCGTCTGGCAAGACTGAGGGCACCGAGTCAACTGGCGGAACAGCAGGCACCGAGTCGTCTGGCAAGACTGCGGGCACCGAGTCGTCTGGCAAGACTGCGGGCACCGAGTCGTCTGGCAAGACTGAGGGCACGAGTCGTCTGGCAAGACTGAGGGCACCGAGTCGTCTGGCAAGACTGCAGGCACCGAGTCGTCTGGCAAGACTGCGGGCACCGAGTCATCTGGCAAGACTGCGGGCACCGAGTCGTCTGGCGGAACAGCGGGCATCGAGTCAACTGGCGGAACAGCGGGCACCGAGTCGTCTGGCAAGACTGCGGGCACCGAGTCGTCTGGCAAGACTGCGGGCACCGAGTCGTCTGGCAAGACTGCTGGCACCGAGTCAACTGGCGGAAAAGCAGGCATCGAGTCAACTGGCGGAACTGCGGGCACCGAGTCGTCTGGCAAGACTGCGGGCACCGAGTCGTCTGGCAAGACTGCGGGCACCGAGTCGTCTGGCAAGACTGCTGGCACCGAGCCGTCTGGCAAGACTGCGGGCACCGAGTCGTCTGGCAAGACTGCGGGCACCGAGTCAACTGGCGGAACAGCGGGCATTGAGTCAACTGGCGGAACTGCGGGCACCGAGTCGTCTGGCAAGACTGCGGGCACCGAGTCGTCTGGCAAGACTGAGGGCACCGAGTCGTCTGGCAAGACTGCGGGCACCGAGTCAACTGGCGGAACAGCGGGCATCGAGTCAACTGGCGGAACTGCGGGCATCGAGTCAACTGGCGGAACTGCAAGCACCGAGTCGTCTGGCAAGACTGCGGGCACCGAGTCGTCTGGCAAGACTGCGGGCACCGAGTCGCTTGGCAAGACTGCGGGCACCGAGTCGTCTGGCAAGACTGCGGGCACCGAGTCGTCTGGCAAGACTGAGGGCACCGAGTCGTCTGGCAAGACTGAGGGCACCGAGTCAACTGGCGGAACCGCGGGCACCGAGTCGTCTGGCAAGACTGCGGGCACCGAGTCGTCTGGCAAGACTGCGGGCACCGAGTCGTCTGGCAAGACTGAGGGCACCGAGTCGTCTGGCAAGACTGCGGGCACCGAGTCGTCTGGCAAGCCTGAGGGCACCGAGTCCACTGGCGGAACAGCGGGCACCGAGTCGTCTGGCAAGACTGCGGGCACCGAGTCGTCTGGCAAGACTGAGGGCACCGAGTCGTCTGGCGGAACAGCGGGCACCGAGTCGTCTGGCAAGACTGCGGGCACCGAGTCGTCTGGCAAGACTGCGGGCACCGAGTCGTCTGGCAAGACTGCGGGCACCGAGTCGTCTGGCAAGACTGCGGGCACCGAGTCGTCTGGCAAGACTGTGGGCACCGAGTCAACTGGCGGAACAGCGGGCATCGAGTCAACTGGCGGAACTGCGGGCACCGAGTCGTCTGGCAAGACTGCGGGCACCGAGTCGTCTGGCAAGACTGCGGGCACCGAGTCGTCTGGCAAGACTGCGGGCACCGAGTCAACTGGCGGAACAGCGGGCATCGAGTCAACTGGCAGAACTGCGGGCACCGAGTCATCTGGCAAGACTGCGGGCACCGAGTCGTCTGGCAAGACTGCGGGCACCGAGTCGCTTGGCAAGACTGCGGGCACCGAGTCGTCTGGCAAGACTGCGGGCACCGAGTCGTCTGGCAAGACTGAGGGCACCGAGTCGTCTGGCAAGACTGAGGGCACCGAGTCAACTGGCGGAACAGCGGGCATCGAGTCAACTGGCGGAACTGCGGGCACCGAGTCGTCTGGCAAGACTGCGGGCACCGAGTCGTCTGGCAAGACTGCGGGCACCGAGTCGTCTGGCAAGACTGCGGGCACCGAGTCAACTGGCGGAACAGCGGGCATCGAGTCAACTGGCGGAACTGCGGGCACCGAATCGTCTGGCAAGACTGCGGGCACCGAGTCGTCTGGCAAGACTGCGGGCACCGAGTCGCTTGGCAAGACTGCGGGCACCGAGTCGTCTGGCAAGACTGCGGGCACCGAGTCGTCTGGCAAGACTGAGGGCACCGAGTCGTCTGGCAAGACTGCGGGCACCGAGTCGTCTGGCAAGACTGAGGGCACCGAGTCGTCTGGCAAGACTGCGGGCACCGAGTCGTCTGGCAAGACTGAGGGCACCGAGTCAACTGGCGGAACAGCGGGCACCGAATCGTCTGGCAAGACTGCGGGCACCGAGTCGTCTGGCAAGACTGCGGGCACCGAGTCGTCTGGCAAGACTGCGGGCACCGAGTCGTCTGGCAAGACTGAGGGCACCGAGTCGTCTGGCAAGACTGCGGGCACCGAGTCGTCTGGCAAGACTGAGGGCACCGAGTCGTCTGGCAAGACTGCGGGCACCGAGTCGTCTGGCAAGACTGAGGGCACCGAGTCAACTGGCGGAACAGCGGGCACTGAGTCGTCTGGCAAGACTGCGGGCACCGAGTTGTCTGGCAAGACTGAGGGCACCGAGTCGTCTGGCGGAACAGCGGGCACCGAGTCGTCTGGCAAGACTGCGGGCACCGAGTCGTCTGGCAAGACTGCGGGCACCGAGTCGTCTGGCAAGACTGAGGGCACCGAGTCGTCTGGCAAGACTGCGGGCACCGAGTCGTCTTGCAAGACTGCGGGCACCGAGTCAACTGGCGGAACAGCGGGCACCGAGTCAACTGGCGGAACTGCGGGCACCGAGTCGTCTGGCAAGACTGCGGGCACCGAGTCGTCTGGCAAGACTGCGGGCACCGAGTCGTCTGGCAAGACTGCGGGCACCGAGTCGTCTGGCGGAACAGCGGGCATCGAGTCAACTGGCGGAACAGCGGGCACCGAGTCGTCTGGCAAGACTGCGGGCACCGAGTCGTCTGGCAAGACTGCGGGCACCGAGTCAACTGGCGGAACAGCGGGCATCGAGTCAACTGGCGGAACAGCGGGCTTCGAGTCGTCTGGCAAGACTGCAGGCACCGAGTCGTCTGGCAAGACTGCGGGCACCGTGTCGTCTGGCAAGACTGCGGGCACCGAGTCGTCTGGCAAGACTGCGGGCATCGAGTCCACTGGCAGAACAGCGGGCATCGAGTCAACTGGCGGAACTGCGGGCACCGAGTCGTCTGGCAAGACTGCGGGCACCGAGTCGTCTGGCAAGACTGAGGGCACCGAGTCGTCTGGCAAGACTGCGGGCACCGAGTCGTCTGGCAAGACTGAGGGCACGAGTCGTCTGGCAAGACTGAGGGCACCGAGTCGTCTGGCAAGACTGCAGGCACCGAGTCGTCTGGCAAGACTGCGGGCACCGAGTCATCTGGCAAGACTGCGGGCACCGAGTCGTCTGGCGGAACAGCGGGCATCGAGTCAACTGGCGGAACAGCGGGCACCGAGTCGTCTGGCAAGACTGCGGGCACCGAGTCGTCTGGCAAGACTGCTGGCACCGAGTCAACTGGCGGAACAGCAGGCATCAAGTCAACTGGCGGAACTGCGGGCACCGAGTCGTCTGGCAAGACTGCGGGCACCGAGTCGTCTGGCAAGACTGAGGGCACGAGTCGTCTGGCAAGACTGAGGGCACCGAGTCGTCTGGCAAGACTGCAGGCACCGAGTCGTCTGGCAAGACTGCGGGCACCGAGTCATCTGGCAAGACTGCGGGCACCGAGTCGTCTGGCGGAACAGCGGGCATCGAGTCAACTGGCGGAACAGCGGGCACCGAGTCGTCTGGCAAGACTGCGGGCACCGAGTCGTCTGGCAAGACTGCGGGCACCGAGTCGTCTGGCAAGACTGCTGGCACCGAGTCAACTGGCGGAACAGCAGGCATCGAGTCAACTGGCGGAACTGCGGGCACCGAGTCGTCTGGCAAGACTGCGGGCACCGAGTCATCTGGCAAGACTGCGGGCACCGAGTCGTCTGGCAAGACTGCTGGCACCGAACCGTCTGGCAAGACTGCGGGCACCGAGTCGTCTGGCAAGACTGCGGGCACCGAGTCAACTGGCGGAACAGCGGGCATTGAGTCAACTGGCGGAACTGCGGGCACCGAGTCGTCTGGCAAGACTGCGGGCACCGAGTCGTCTGGCAAGACTGAGGGCACCGAGTCGTCTGGCAAGACTGAGGGCACCGAGTCGTCTGGCAAGACTGCGGGCACCGAGTCAACTGGCGGAACAGCGGGCATCGAGTCAACTGGCGGAACTGCGGGCACCGAGTCGTCTGGCAAGACTGCGGGCACCGAGTCGTCTGGCAAGACTGCGGGCACCGAGTCGTCTGGCAAGACTGCGGGCACCGAGTCAACTGGCGGAACAGCGGGCATCGAGTCAACTGGCGGAACTGCAAGCACCGAGTCGTCTGGCAAGACTGCGGGCACCGAGTCGTCTGGCAAGACTGCGGGCACCGAGTCGCTTGGCAAGACTGCGGGCACCGAGTCGTCTGGCAAGACTGCGGGCACCGAGTCGTCTGGCAAGACTGAGGGCACCGAGTCGTCTGGCAAGACTGAGGGCACCGAGTCAACTGGCGGAACAGCGGGCACCGAGTCGTCTGGCAAGACTGCGGGCACCGAGTCGTCTGGCAAGACTGTGGGCACCGAGTCGTCTGGCAAGACTGAGGGCACCGAGTCGTCTGGCAAGACTGCGGGCACCGAGTCGTCTGGCAAGCCTGAGGGCACCGAGTCAACTGGCGGAACAGCGGGCACCGAGTCGTCTGGCAAGACTGCGGGCACCGAGTCGTCTGGCAAGACTGAGGGCACCGAGTCGTCTGGCGGAACAGCGGGCACCGAGTCGTCTGGCAAGACTGCGGGCACCGAGTCGTCTGGCAAGACTGCGGGCACCGAGTCGTCTGGCAAGACTGAGGGCACCGAGTCGTCTGGCAAGACTGCGGGCACCGAGTCGTCTTGCAAGACTGCGGGCACCGAGTCAACTGGCGGAACAGCGGGCACCGAGTCAACTGGCGGAACTGCGGGCACCGAGTCGTCTGGCAAGACTGCGGGCACCGAGTCGTCTGGCAAGACTGCTGGCACCGAGTCGTCTGGCAAGACTGCGGGCACCGAGTCGTCTGGCAAGACTGCGGGCACCGAGTCGTCTGGCAAGACTGCGGGCACTGAGTCAACTGGCGGAACAGCGGGCATCGAGTCAACTGGCGGAACTGCGGGCACCGAGTCGTCTGGCAAGACTGCGGGCACCGAGTCAACTGGCGGAACAGCGGGCATCGAGTCAACTGGCGGAACAGCGGGCATCGAGTCAACTGGCGGAACAGCGGGCATCGAGTCAACTGGCGGAACTGCGGGCACCGAGTCGTCTGGCAAGACTGCGGGCACCGAGTCGTCTGGCAAGACTGCGGGCACCGAGTCGTCTGGCAAGACTGCGGGCACCGAGTCAACTGGCGGAACAGCGGGCATCGAGTCAACTGGCGGAACAGCGGGCATCGAGTCAACTGGCGGAACAGCGGGCACCGAGTCGTCTGGCAAGACTGCGGGCACCGAGTCGTCTGGCAAGACTGCGGGCACCGAGTCGTCTGGCGGAACAGCGGGCATCGAGTCGTCTGGCAAGACTGCGGGCACCGAGTCGTCTGGCAAGACTGCGGGCACCGAGTCGTCTGGCAAGACTGCGGGCACCGAGTCGTCTGGCAAGACTGCGGGCACCGAGTCGTCTGGCAAGACTGCGGGCACCGAGTCAACTGGCGGAACAGCGGGCATCGAGTCAACTGGCGGAACAGCGGGCATCGAGTCAACTGGCGGAATAGCGGGCACCGAGTCGTCTGGCAAGACTGCGGGCACCGAGTCGTCTGGCAAGACTGCGGGCACCGAGTCGTCTGGCGGAACAGCGGGCATCGAGTCGTCTGGCAAGACTGCGGGCACCGAGTCGTCTGGCAAGACTGCGGGCACCGAGTCGTCTGGCAAGACTGCGGGCACCGAGTCAACTGGCGGAACAGCGGGCATCGAGTCAACTGGCGCAACTGCGGGCACCGAGTCGTCTGGCAAGACTGCGGGCACCGAGTCGTCTGGCAAGACTGCTGGCACCGAGCCGTCTGTCAAGACTGCGGGCACCGAGTCGTCTGGCAAGACTGCGGGCACCGAGTCAACTGGCGGAACAGCGGGCATTGAGTCAGCTGGCGGAACTGCGGGCACCGAGTCGTCTGGCAAGACTGCGGGCACCGAGTCGTCTGGCAAGACTGAGGGCACCGAGTCGTCTGGCAAGACTGCGGGCACCGAGTCAACTGGCGGAACAGCGGGCATCAAGTCAACTGGCGGAACTGCGGGCACCAAGTCGTCTGGCAAGACTGCGGGCACCGAGTCGTCTGGCAAGACTGCGGGCACCGAGTCGTCTGGCGGAACAGCGGGCATCGAGTCGTCTGGCAAGACTGCGGGCACCGAGTCGTCTGGCAAGACTGCGGGCACCGAGTCGTCTGGCAAGACTGCGGGCACCGAGTCAACTGGCGGAACAGCGGGCATCGAGTCAACTGGCGCAACTGCGGGCACCGAGTCGTCTGGCAAGACTGCGGGCACCGAGTCGTCTGGCAAGACTGCTGGCACCGAGCCGTCTGGCAAGACTGCGGGCACCGAGTCGTCTGGCAAGACTGCGGGCACCGAGTCAACTGGCGGAACAGCGGGCATTGAGTCAACTGGCGGAACTGCGGGCACCGAGTCGTCTGGCAAGACTGCGGGCACCGAGTCGTCTGGCAAGACTGAGGGCACCGAGTCGTCTGGCAAGACTGCGGGCACCGAGTCAACTGGCGGAACAGCGGGCATCGTGTCAACTGGCGGAACTGCGGGCACCGAGTCGTCTGGCAAGACTGCGGGCACCGAGTCGTCTGGCAAGACTGCGGGCACCGAGTCGTCTGGCAAGACTGCGGGCACCGAGTCAACTGGCGGAACAGCGGGCATCGAGTCAACTGGCGGAACTGCAAGCACCGAGTCGTCTGGCAAGACTGCGGGCACCGAGTCGTCTGGCAAGACTGCGGGCACCGAGTCGCTTGGCAAGACTGCGGGCACCGAGTCGTCTGGCAAGACTGAGGGCACCGAGTCGTCTGGCAAGACTGAGGGCACCGAGTCGTCTGGCAAGACTGAGGGCACCGAGTCGTCTGGCAAGACTGCGGGCACCGAGTCGTCTGGCAAGACTGCGGGCACCGAGTCGTCTGGCAAGACTGAGGGCACCGAGTCGTCTGGCAAGACTGCGGGCACCGAGTCGTCTGGCAAGCCTGAGGGCACCGAGTCAACTGGCGGAACAGCGGGCACCGAGTCGTCTGGCAAGAATGCGGGCACCAAGTCGTCTGGCAAGACTGAGGGCACCGAGTCGTCTGGCGGAACAGCGGGCACCGAGTCGTCTGGCAAGACTGCGGGCACCGAGTCGTCTGGCAAGACTGCGGGCACCGAGTCGTCTGGCAAGACTGAGGGCACCGAGTCATCTGGCAAGACTGCGGGCACCGAGTCGTCTTGCAAGGCTGCGGGCACCGAGTCAACTGGCGGAACAGCGGGCACCGAGTCAACTGGCGGAACTGCGGGCACCGAGTCGTCTGGCAAGACTGCGGGCACCGAGTCGTCTGGCAAGACTGCTGGCACCGAGTCGTCTGGCAAGACTGCGGGCACCGAGTCGTCTGGCAAGACTGCGGGCACTGAGTCAACTGGCGGAACAGCGGGCATCGAGTCAACTGGCGGAACTGCGGGCACCGAGTCGTCTGGCAAGACTGCGGGCACCGAGTCAACTGGCGGAACAGCGGGCATCGAGTCAACTGGCGGAACTGCGGGCACCGAGTCGTCTGGCAAGACTGCGGGCACCGAGTCGTCTGGCAAGACTGCGGGCACCGAGTCGTCTGGCAAGACTGCGGGCACCGAGTCGTCTGGCAAGACTGCGGGCACCGAGTCAACTGGCGGAACAGCGGGCATCGAGTCAACTGGCGGAACAGCGGGCATCGAGTCAACTGGCGGAACAGCGGGCACCGAGTCGTCTGGCAAGACTGCGGGCACCGAGTCGTCTGGCAAGACTGCGGGCACCGAGTCGTCTGGCGGAACAGCGGGCATCGAGTCGTCTGGCAAGACTGCGGGCACCGAGTCGTCTGGCAAGACTGCGGGCACCGAGTCGTCTGGCAAGACTGCGGGCACCGAGTCAACTGGCGGAACAGCGGGCATCGAGTCAACTGGCGGAACAGCGGGCATCGAGTCAACTGGCGGAATAGCGGGAACCGAGTCGTCTGGCAAGACTGCGGGCACCGAGTCGTCTGGCAAGACTGCGGGCAACGAGTCGTCTGGCGGAACAGCGGGCATCGAGTCGTCTGGCAAGACTGCGGGCACCGAGTCGTCTGGCAAGACTGCGGGCACCGAGTCGTCTGGCAAGACTGCGGGCACCGAGTCAACTGGCGGAACAGCGGGCATCGAGTCAACTGGCGCAACTGCGGGCACCGAGTCGTCTGGCAAGACTGCGGGCACCGAGTCGTCTGGCAAGACTGCGGGCACCGAGTCGTCTGGCAAGACTGCGGGCACCGAGTCAACTGGCGGAACAGCGGGCATCGAGTCAACTGGCGGAACAGCGGGCATCGAGTCAACTGGCGGAACAGCGGGCACGAGTCGTCTGGCAAGACTGCGGGCACCGAGTCGTCTGGCAAGACTGCGGGCACCGAGTCGTCTGGCAAGACTGCGGGCACCGAGTCACCTGGAGGAACAGCGGGCATCGAGTCAACTGGCGGAACTGCGGGCACCGAGTCGTCTGGCAAGACTGCGGGCACCGAGTCGTCTGGCAAGACTGCGGGCACCGAGTCGTCTGGCAAGACTGCGGGCACCGAGTCGTCTGGCAAGACTGCGGGCACCGAATCAGGTACCGGATTATCTGGATCAACAGCGGGCATCGAGTCAACTGGCCTAATAGGATCATCAGGCTGGATCAGCTCATTATGCTGGGTAGAAGCATCCGGCTGAGTAGAGGCATCCGGCTGAGTAGAGGCTTCAGGCTGAGTAGAGGCTTCAGGCTGAGAGGAGGCATCCGGCTGAGAGGAGGCATCCGGCTGAGAGGAGGCATCCGGCTGAGTAGAGGCTTCAGGCTGAGTAGAGGCTTCAGGCTGAGTAGAGGCATCAGGCTGAGTAGAGGCATCAGGCTGAATAGAGGCATCAGGCTGAACCACGGAAGGCAGGTTCTCAGACGGTAGGCTCACCGGTTTGGATACTGGCAGGATGGTACTGGTTGGAAAGAATTTTCGCTTTTTTCTGGTTTTAACTACTGGGGCACTGCAAGTAAACGCAGGTCTGCAAATGAATGGAGCAGCTGGAGACAGAGAAGAGCTGGAGGATGGAACAGGGGAAGGAATAGTCGCTACAGAGGGTTTCTTTACAGGGTTAAAGGCAGGATAGGTGCAGCGAGTGGGAACAGGGTACTGACATGCGGTAGATAGCCAAGTATACTGGGCTGTAACTGGAGGAGCTGTTGGGAATACAGGAGTAGAGCTTTGAGGAGATAGATTAGAAGCAGGACTGGGTCTTTGTAAGCTGACTGAGGCTGGGTGTAACAAATCTGTCCATGTCTGCAGTATGGGTTGAACAAAGCTGAGCTTACACAAAGCATGTCTGACCAAAGACTGCACTGCGTTTATACAATCTCTTAGTACCTGTGGTGAACATGTGGAATAACGCTCCAGAAAGTAACCCACATCATCCTCTAATAATCATACCAGGGACTCTACCTGGTCTGCACTAAATGGTGGCAAAAATTCATCCCTGCATTCGGGGGTACCAGATGAAACCAACTCAGCACAAACCTCAATCAATGGCTGCACCTCAGAGAACTCTGTGCCCTGATCTACTAGAACATGAGCGAGCCGTATACATTCTAACAGTTCATCCCGGGGATACTCCTTCAGAGTCTGATAAGCATACTCCCTGTCATCAAACACTAGCAGATATAAATACGCAACCTCATCCAGATCCATCCTTCCCATCAACAAACCAAGATGGCTTCCCTGTGCAGCCACTTCTGGTCAGGATTGGCCTTGGTGTAATGTCAGGGCTCCCGGGTGTGAGCAGAGGTGTGTGACTGACGCAGGGAAACGCAGACTTCGGATAAGTTATAAACAATTTATTAACACTAACAATACAAACATAAACGCAGTGCAACACCAAAACATAACACAGTGCAAACGAACCAAACCACCCACAGATAACAGTACATACAGTGCAAGCGTCGCCAGGCAGGCCGGGTCAATATCAATCGGGCAGGTAGGTACAGGGGGAGCAAGCGGAGAATAGTCAGGTCACGAGCAGGGTACAGCAACTAACAGGCAGGTAGGTACAGGGGGTCAGGCAGAGAATGGTCGGGGTCACAAGCCAGGGATCAGAACAGGAGAAGTCAGCAGAGGTCAGAATCAAGCCGGGTCAGCAACAAGACAGGAACAGGAGCAGGATGCAGGAACAAGATACAGGGCCCAGGAAAAACACAACACCAAGGCAGAGTCTGCAAGTCTGAATGTCCCTTAAATACACCAGTATAATTAGTTCCAGGTGTTTGACTGGCTGCAAGGTTGAGTCTCTGATTGCTGGGAGCACCCGCTGGCCAGCCCTGGTACTGCAGCTCACAAGGCAGGTGAGTCCCACTATTGCTGGCCAGTCCATTCCTGACATCCGCAGTCTCTGGTCATCTCCTGTAGTATGTCCGCAGTCTCTGGTCATCTCCTGTAGTATGTCCGCAGTCTCTGGTCATCTCCTGTAGTATGTCCGCAGTCTCTGGTCATCTCCTGTACTGTGTCCGCAGTCTCTGGTCATCTCCTGTACTGTGTCCGCAGTCTCTGGTCATCTCCTGTACTATGTCCGCAGTCTCTGGTCATCCCCTGTACTATGTCCGCAGTCTCTGGTCATCTGTACTATGTCCGCAGTCTCTGGTCATCCCCTGTACTGTGTCCGCAGTCTCTGGTCATCCCCTGTAATGTGTCCGCAGTCTCTGGTCATCTCCTGTAGTATGTCCGCAGTCTCTGGTCTTCTCCTGTACTATGTCCGCAGTCTCTGGTCATCTCCTGTACTATGTCCGCAGTCTCTGGTCATCTCCTGTAGTATGTCCGCAGTCTCTGGTCATCTCCTGTAGTATGTCCGCAGTCTCTGGTCATCTCCTGTAGTATGTCCGCAGTCTCTGGTCATCTCCTGTACTGTGTCGACAGTCTCTGGTCATCTCCTGTACTATGTCTGCAGTCTCTGGTCATCTGTACTATGTCTGCAGTCTCTGGTCATCTCCTGTACTATGTCCACAGTCTCTGGTCATCTGTGCTATGTCTGCAGTCTCTGGTCATCTTCTGTAGTATGTCCGCAGTCTCTGGTCATCTCCTGTACTATGTTCGCAGTCTCTGGTCATCTCCTGTACTGTGTCCGCAGTCTCTGGTCATCTCCTGTACTGTGTCCGCAGTCTCTGGTCATCTCCTGTACTGTGTCCGCAGTCTCTGGTCATCTCCTGTAATGTGTCCGCAGTCTCTGGTCATCTCCTGTACTGTGTCCGCAGTCTCTGGTCATCTTCTGTACTGTGTCCGCAGTCTCTGGTCATCTCCTGTCCTATGTCCGCAGTCTCTGGTCCATCTCCTGTACTCTGTCTGCAGTCTCTGGTCATCTCCTGTACTGTGTCCGCAGTCTCTGGTCATCTCCTGTACTGTGTCCGCAGTCTCTGGTCATCTCCTGTACTGTGTCCACAGTCTCTGGTCATCTCCTGTACTGTGTCTGCAGTCTCTGGTCATCTGTACTATGTCTTCAGTTTCTGGTCATCTCCTGTACTATGTCCGCAGTCTCTGGTCATCTGTACTATGTCCGCAGTCTCTGGTCATCTGTACTATGTCTGCAGTCTCTGGTCATCTCCTGTAGTATGTCCGCAGTCTCTGGTCATCTCCTGTACTATGTCCGCAGTCTCTGGTCATCTTCTGTACTGTGTCCGCAGTCTCTGGTCATCCCCTGTACTATGTCTGCAGTCCATTGGTTCAGAATATTTTTTTTTCTTGTTTTTCGCCTCTAAAACCTAGGTGCGTTTTATGGTCAGGTGCGTCTTATGGAGCAAAAAATATGGTATTTTGTAATATTTTTTGGCACAAATTTCAATAAAACAGTTGTTACTGTTTTATTGTTAACCGTTGCTGTTTACTTTTCAGGAATGTCATTCAGCTGCAGCACTGACTAACTTATTCTGACAGCAACAGGGTCTTGCTCTCAGAATATACATAAGTAGTTGTATGCAGTGCTGTTGGATGATATTTTTTATCCGCAGTTAAAAAAAGAGCATATGTGCCGAAGCATAGCGGCCTGGGGTGGCCAGTGGATGGATGGCCCCTATGCTTCGGCATATATATTTTATAATATTTTTTGGAACATTTCATGTGTGCCCACCATTAGAAGTGGGTGGATGCAGTGAGGTATATTCTAATGGTGGTCATACCACACACTTTTTCTGCTAGAAATTTCTTCTCTTTTTTTCATTCAGCCCACAGGTTGCATAAAAAAAAACATAGCGTATACATCCAACAAGGACCAGCGAGGTACTGGTATATCACTGGATTTAGAGTGGTTATACCAGAATGATGCTTGGCAAATGACTTTCATGTAAAAGCAATCCTAGCGGCTAATTAGCTGCAGGATTGCTTTTACAAGCAGTGGGAGACAATGCCCCCCCCCCCATGCTACCTTCCACGGCCTTCTCGGGCAGTCCCATGCCATCGGGAGAACCTGAGAATGTAGCTGGTGTTTCTGCTAGCTGACCATAGAGCTGACTGGAGACCAGAATGTTGCCAATCATCTCTATAATCTAAGAAATCGGAAGCTACGAGCATTTAATCACTTCAGTTTTGCAGGATATAGACAGCACCATTTGTAAATTGGGAAAGCATCTGATCACACCGATCTTGGTTTGATTAGATAATGTAAGGGCAGAGGAGATATCTAGAGTCTGATAGACCCCAGATTTCTCAAAAAAGAATATATGACAATGCCCATTGAAGTTATAGGGGATATTTGCATTCCCTGTGATAGCATTAAAAGTGATAAAAAAATGAAAGAAGCATCATAAAAATAATAAAACAAATTAACTTAGAGGAAAAAAAGGAATAAAAGCACCCTCCCCCCCCGCATGCACACCTGCGTGCGCGAGGGTTGACCCTGTGCCAGTATGTAAACAGCGGTTGCACCATGAATGTGAGGTATCGCGGCGAACGTCAGATGAAGCGCAGTAATTCTAGCATTAGACCTGCTCTGTAAATATAAAATGGTATCTTGTAAAGGCTTTTAAAGCGTTGCCTATATTAAAAATGTATGCAGTTTGTCTCCATTGCACGGGGCCTGTGCAGTTTTAAAGCATGTCATGTTTGGTATCTGTTGAATCAGCATACCATAATATTTTCTATTTTACCAAATAATTGGCCAATATATTGTGTTTTTGTGCATTAAAAGAATAAAAAGTGTCTTTTTTTTTTTTTAAAAATTGTTTTTCAAAAATCACTGCACAAGTACTATGTGCCATAAAAAATTGCAGCACCCACCATTTTATTCACTAGGGTGTCTGCTAAAAAAAAAATTTAATGTTTGGGGGTTCAAAGTAATTCCCTAGCAAAGATACAGATTTTTTTCATGTGAACAAAAATTGTCAGAAAAGGCTTGGTCTTCAGGTGGTTAGAAGAGTGAGTGATGCGTGGCATAAACTTCTAATGCTGGGCATAAAATGATCTCACCCCCAAAAATTACCCCTTTTTGGAAAGTAGACACCCCAAACTATTTGCTGAGAGGCATGTTGAGTCAATAAAAGAATTTATTTTTTTACAAGTTTTTGGAAAAATGACAAAAAAAAAATAAAACTTTTTTTTTACACAAAATTGTCAATTAAATAATTTATTGCTCACACATGCCATGGGTATATGTGGAATTACTCCCCAAAATACATTCTGCTACTTCTCCTGAGTATGTGGATACCACATATGAGAGAGGTTTTGGCAGTCTAGCCAAGTACAGGACCCCAAAATCCAATAAGCACCTTCAGGCTTTTAAAGGGCTTTATTTCCTCATTACACTTCCTGACTACCTATCACAGTTTCGGAGGCCCTGAAATGCCAGGATACCACCAATCCCCCCCAAATGACCCCTTTTTGGAAAGTAGGCATCCCAAGGAATTTGATAAGATGCATGGCGAGTATTTTGCAGATCTCATTTATAGCCACAAGTTTTTGGAATATGAAGAAAGAAAACAAAAACATATTTTTTTCTTTTCTTTTTTTAGATTCCAAAACCTTGTGAGAAAAAAATTAAAGGGGTAATTTAGGGGGGTTTGGTGCTATTGTGGCATTTCAGGGCCTCCAAACCTGTGATAGGTAGTGAGGAAGTGAAATGAAGAAGTTACGCACCTTCAGACTTTCAAAGTGGTCATTGGATTTCAGGCTCCTGTATGTGGCTAGGCTCCCAAAAAGTATCACACATGTGGTATCCCCATACTCGGTAGAAGCAGAATGTATTTTGGGGTGTAATTCCACATATACCCATGGCTTGTGTGAGCAATATATCATTTGAGTGACAACTTTGCGTAAAAAGAAAATATGTTTTGTCATTTTACAAAGACTTGTGGAAAAAAAATTAATTTTCCATGGACTCAATATGCCTCTCAGCAGATAGCTTAGGGTGTCTACTTTCCGAAAAGGGGTCATTTGGGGGTGTTTGTACTGTCCTGGTATTTTAGCACCTCAAGAAATGTGATAGGCAGTCAGAAAGTAAAAGCTGTGTAAATTCCATTATCTATACCATAGTTTGTAGATGCTATAACTTTCACACAAACCAATCAATATAAACTTATTGCGATTTTTTTTTTTAACCAAAAACGTGATACAGAATACATTTTGGCGTAAATTTATGCCGAAATTTGAGTATGACATTTTTTTATGACAAATGAGAAAATATTGTTTTTTTCCAAAATTTTCGGTCTTTTCTTGTTTATAGCGTAAAAAATAAAAAGCGCACAGGTAATCAAAGACCACCAAAAGAAAGCGCTATTTGTGTGAAAAAAAGGACATAAATTTAATTTATGTACAGCATTGCATGACCGTGCAAATGTCAGTTAAACTAGTGCAGCGCTGTATAGCAAAAAATGGCGTAAATTGCAGTATCTATAGTTTGTAGACGCTATAACTTTCACACAAAGCAATCAATATACACTATTGGTATTTTTTTACCAAAAACATGTAACAGAATATATTTTGGCCTACATTTATGACTAACTTTGAATTTACTTTAGATTTGTTTATAGCCGAAAGTAAAAAAAGTTGTTTTTCTTCAAAAGTTGTGGTCTTTTTTTGTTTACAGAGCAAAAAATAAAAAGCGCACAGGTGATCAAATACTACCGAAAGAAAGCTCTATTTGTGTGAAAAAAAGGACATACATTTTGACTGGGTACAGTATTGCATGATCGCGCAATTGCCAGTTGAAATAGTGCTGCACTGTATAGCAAAAAGAGGCCTGGTCAGGAAGGGGGGTAAATCCTCAGGAGGGCAAGTGGTTAATGCAAGTTAAATGTTTACCTCACTGGTGTGTACATGTTTATCCTTTATGTGACAGCCAGGGAGTCACCTGGTCAAGGTATTTAGGTGTGTCAGCAGGGATAACACTCTGCTGAGGGCTCAGTAGTGAACCGGGCACCCAGAATACTCAGTGGCTCCTCAGGGGGTAGTGCTACACTTACAATTAAGTAGCCTTGTGCTTATTACCGGATACCCCTAACATGTGGTATGTAGGATACAAATACTTGTGCTCATATAGGTGTTTGCCACTTCCCAATATTTAACCAGGTGTGTCAAAGGAGACAAAGCTGTTCACAGAGTTGTGGCAAAGAACAGAGAACCCGTTAAACCATGTGGCTCCTCCGAGGGAAAGCACTACATTATCTATGTACTATAAGCACTACCTTACATAAAATGTAATTTTCTTTTGTATTTGTACTTGTATGATTAGACTGGTTTGCACTATTCTTCATCTTTAATTAACAATAGAAACCCTTTTGTAACAAAGAGCATACCAGTTTACTCCTGTTCCTAGGCTCAAAATAACTTGATCTTGCTGTATTCTTTAGTCAAAATTTGTATATTGTACATCAGTGGTGGTTACAGTCCAAGGCAACCAGACAACTAAGGGTAATTAAGCTTCTGCTGAGAAGAAACCAGAGAGACACTGAAGCAAAGTGCCCCTTTACTTACCATGCACAGATGTAAGCACGGACATCCTTTTCCCATCATTCCCTGAGCTCCCATAAGCCCCTGGATTCCTGGACATACTTTTTTTTGGATATACACGTCCTTGTTTCCTCATCTCAGATGCTCAGACAGATGGCACCTGATAAAGCAGAGGTAGCTGGCATGTGATCTCCAGCCAGGTGTTTGGTTTTCCAAAATAGGTCTCAGTGTGCAAACAACCAAGCTGGAGCCCAAGAACACAATGCTTCCATGAAGACCAAGCCAAAGCAAAAAGCACGATGCCAATTGCTACCAGAGTACTGTGGTTCTGGTGGAGTGGCTGTCTCCAGCTGCCCACCTGCAGTACCATCCCGGGACTTCTCCAGTCACACGCCTGTGGTACCAGCCCAGAAACTGCAGAGTCTGATCAGATCCCAAGGGATTCTACCTTCTGCAGGTAGAACTGGCCACTATAATTGGGAAGGTTAATCCTGCACCTCTGAGTTGAAGGCAAAGAGTCCCTTGAATGCCATAATCTTAGTGGACATTGGGACTCACTTCATCAGCAGAGAGCTGACAGCATATCGCTGAGACCTGTCAAAATGGGGAGAATGTAATGGCTTGGGGGAGGTGGATGGATGGATAAAGGAATAATTTGTTGATGGACTGCTGTCTGACAAGGTCAGAGAAACCATCTTCAAGTGAATGATAGAAGCAGCCCCAGTTTGAAGTTCCACAGACTGTTAGCTATATATATATATAGCATGTCAGGAGCAGAGACACACAGGCCCAAACACACCCATGGCCATCATAGGTGGGAAAATGATAGACTAGCTTGCAACTGAAAAGATGGCTGAATGGGAGGCTCAAATTGACAGAGGGGATGGCTCAGCTCTAGGCAGACTTATCCACAGTTAAGTGCAGGCAGGAATACCCCATCATAGGGCAAGGAGTGGATGCACCCTCACATAGAAGGAAAACATCACCTCAGAGGTGGCCAGGCGGGATAAAGTCACCATACCCAGGCTGGGACTGTTTAGCTGGGTCATCTCCAAAAAGACTGCCCTAACTGCACACAGAAGAAACTACTAAACTAGAACACCCTACTAAGTCAAGAAGTGGGGTTTTAGAGCAGAACACCCCCCCAATCAAATAACAGAAGATGTGGGGTTCAACTGTCTTATTGTACATGGATCCTTTGATGACCACATGTCTATAGTGGTAAGGGGCATGAATTTCATCTGGGGACTGAGATGCTGAAGGTTTGCCATGCACACTTTGGCCCACATAAGGAAATCACGCAAATTTTGCACACATTGGAAGCCTATACCTAGGCACAGACACAGAGAGAGGATCCAGCAGTTGCCACACCTAATAGTGGTGGTACAGTTATGGCAGTGATCCAGTCCAAATAAAGATCACCCAATAAAGATCACCAGAAACTATGAAACTGCTAAGTGTTTTTTCCTAAGGGATGGTATACTGTACCGCAGAATAATATCCCCCATTACTTTTTAGTGACCTGGAACATGGTACTGTGAAGGGCCAAAGCACCTGCCATGGCAGAAAGAATTCACATGGGAGTGGGACAGTGGGCTGTTCATAAAATGTTCACTTGGCTTAAGAGACATACCATGTGTGTGGGTCTGTTTGTTGGCAGTTTGGTGCAGTTAGCATGCCTTCCTATAGATGGCTTTGTTGCCATTATGCTATGGTAAGGGGAAAGTTGTGATAAGGTGTTAGCTCCCCTTTTAGAGAAAACCCTTCTTTGGTGATGTAATGGTGGATATAGTACCCATATAACTGCCAGTGTGGGTGGAGCCAAAGGAAGAGTCGAGGACATGGGAGCAGGATACCCCAAAGCTGCTAAGATGTAGACTCCTGCAGAGGCGATGTAAAGGGCCCTGTGCAGGGCTGTATTCCCAGGCGAGGTGGTATAGACCATGAGAAGAATACTTGTAGGCACTCTGTCATCCTTGATCTTCTTCTGCAGGTCTTGTAGTGGGGTGTATAAATCCTTGGAGGCCTGGACAGAGTCCTCTGATGTAATAGTTAAAGCCTGGGAATGGGACTGTCATCTGGGAGCATGCCGGGATGGGCAGAGCTATAGAAGCGACATTAGGAGGAGACTGGTATACTAATGAAAGCACCTTGAACCTCTTGACCCTCAGCTGCAGGTCCATTGACTTGGTGATGAAAGAATAATGATGTGGAATTTGTATATGTAGGAAAGTGGTCTCAAATCTGTGGTGCTCCCGAAAGAGGAATGGAGTAGAGGGAAGATGGCTTAACTGAAAGATACGTATTTGTGCTCTGCACCGAAGTGACTGCTGTAGAATGTGTAATCTCACATGTGGCATTCTGCACTGAAGATTCTGCTAGTATGTCAAATGTGATATGTCACAGGAAGTTGTGTGAAGATGTGACATCACAATAAAGTATTGGACAATGTGCTGTGAAAGTTCAGCTCAAAAACAAGTTGGTCGTTGTCCTATGCAAGAAGAAGGGGACTGTACATTTTGGCACCAGCATATGCTCAGTTATAGGCCCCCTTACATGTTCCAGTTAATTGAACATGTCTGCTGAAACTGTGTGGTCTGTTCAGTGTTTAAGGGAACTGAGGCCTGTATTCAACTATGGCTCTGCACATGTCTGCCCCACTGGAAATACTGACCATTGACATTTTTCCGATACCAGCATGTTCTAGTTATGGTGGACAACTCTACTATGTGGCAGCACCAACTGCCAAGACCGCCTCCCAGATGGTGTGGAAAGACTTATGCCTTCCTTTTCTCTGAAAAAGACCAGGAATCTTTTTCAAATGCTAGTTCTTCCAACATTAGCGCCACTGACTAAGTTATAAGAAGTTGCACACTACCCTGTACAACCCACAAAGCAATGGGACATGTGAGATGTTCAACCACACCCTGAGGGACTTAGCTCATGAAAAATTAAGGAAATTAACCCATTACTTGGATGAAGTGGTCTGGGAATACAACTATTTTGTGACAGGCCGCTCACATTGAAATGTTTGGCCAGACAGACCTTTGGGCCACAGTGCCTACACTATAAGTGGAGCACACTCTGAATTCTTCAATTCTTCCATGGAGACTATGAGACTGTGCTGTGATGCCACTTAGTGTCCTTATTGAGTTACAGAGACATTGCTCTTATGAGTTCCTGTTTGTACAGCTTCATTATCGGTTTAACATTGTTCTGTAATAAATGCACACCTCTGCTATTTTGTCCCTGTTTGCATTGTTAATCCTACTTTGCACATGACACCAACAATGGGGCACTATTCCTCCCATTGACACCAATGATGGTGCACTTTTCCTCCCCCTAATATTAAATATTAATCACAGTGCACAGTGCAACCCGAGCTTGAGCAGTGGGCACCCGGCTCTGAAGCCGAAAGCTGTCACAGCCGGGTGCCCACAGCTAAGGTACCAAGGACTGAAGATGGTACATGGCACCACCTGTTTGAGCACACACTGCTAGATCCAGGGACAGGTAGGTGTTGGTTTTTAAAAGTCAGCAGCTAAAGTCTTTTGTAGCTGCTGACTTAATTTTTACAAAAACAACTGGAGCTCCACTTTAAGAGAAACTTGGTTCTTCTGTGGTTTCCTTAGTCTCCCGTAGCAGCGTTCTTGTTGGCTACTCTGCATCCAGGTGACACAGAGTCATTTTCACTACTTGACCTTGGGAAAATTTTACTCCCTTCAAGACCAACCCATTTTTTTTGCTATTCATCACTATGCTGCTTTAACTGGAAATTGCTCACTCATGCAACACACTGCGTGCAAATGCGATTTACATCATTTTTTTCACATAAATAGAGCTTCTTTTGGTGGTATTTGATCATCATATATAAATGAAAAAAGACAGAAATTTTCACAATTTCTTTTTACACACTGTCACCAGTGCAGTACAGTGTCATCAGATGTGAATGTGATCGGGGATACTGATTGGTGACAGTATGCTTAAAAAAAAAAGGAAAACATTTTTGTTCAATTGTATACATTTTTTAATAAATTTGTTTTCTTTTTTATTGTTATTTTTTACATAATTTTATCAGAGTAGTTCAGTGTCACCCTATCACCCTGGTGACACTGTAGTACTCTCGGCAGGGTTTGTCAGGAATTTTTTTTTTATTCTCATACTTTTATTGCTGCTACTAATCTAATCAATCCTCAGACGTGTCTGCATAATAATCTACCCGCGGGTGGAATGTCACTTTCACGTTTCCCTTTCACTCTGAAACTTGATCTGCTAACCCAGGACTTTGGCAAGTACTTTAACCTCTCCCTCTTATCTCTTTGCTGTGCTGTTCTCTGTATATATATATATATTGGTTACATCTTTGTTCTGTAAATATTTTTATTGCACCTCTTTTTGACTTTTCAGTAATAAATCTTTCCTTCTGAAAGTGTTGAACTGTTTCTATAGCTCTTAATTGCAATTTACGAATTCCTGCCTCTAAAAAGAACGCTACTGTGTTTGTTTAACCCTCTGTATAACCGGCCTGCGGTGACCTTGTTATACAGATGATTACCTCAACTATTATAGTGTTATTGCGGATATCGCCGAGTTTCCTCTTTCTCTGTACAAAAAGGAGTTGGTGGCAGTGTGAAGGGTTAATTGCATAGTTAACCTGACCCAGCAACAATTGCTCAGGCTGCCGGTACATTGATTGTGGTCCATTAGCTGGAAAATTTTGTGCAGGGTGCGGCTGGGTGTGGCATTGTTACACACGTGACATCACAGCTTCAGATTGGCAAGTCCTTCGGTCACGAGTTTGGTGAGAAGGTGAGGGGTCTGACGCCGCGTCCGTCACATATTGGTGACAGCGATCGTGGGATCATCACATATTGGTGGCAGCGATCCCGTGTTCGTCACAATTGTGTGCTGTGACTGACCCACAGCTGTCACATTGTACAGGGTGCAATGGTGTGGTGCCCAGGTACCATGTGATAGCTGTGGGCCAATCACAGCATCACTATAGGAATCACAGCTCTTAGGAATAAAATGCAGTCATAACAGCTTTGTTGATATAGTGATCACATGATCCCCTGGCCGCTTTGAGCCACAATTCAGAGCTGCATGCTCTCAGCTAGGTGACGTATATGATCAATGAAAAAAAATGGCTTTCCCAATCTATAACTGGCCTTTGCAGTAAGGAACACAAGGAAGGGCGACACATGTCAAACAACAACAAAGAAAAATTCCATGCTCAACTTACCAACTAGCCTACAACCAACCAAATTATCCTGTCTAACAGTTGCCGTTAAAAACAGGGGTTTTGTATGCGCACATTTGCAAATACATGCATAAGCTGCAGAGCCTCTTCACAGCACACCGTTAGAGTATTAACTCTATAAATTTTGAGTGCCTCCATATTAGAAGCACATGTATAATCATGGATAGACTGAGGGCAGGTGAGCCCTGAAGAGGCTCTACAGCTTACGCATGTATTTGCAACGGTGTGCAAACTAAACCCCTGTTTTTAACATAGACTGTTAGACATGATAATTCAGTTGGTTGCAGGCTGGTTGGTAAGTTTAGCTGTGAATTTTTCTTTGTTGTTGTTTGAGCTACATGATCCAGCTTGCCCTTGCCACCTGCGCGCAGTAAACTGGCAACTGGTTAACTCCCAACCCCAGGCTTTGGCACGCATTTGCAAAGTGACTAGTGTAGGGAGAGTCCACCTGTCTGACAGGGACAACACTGGTGGTAGGGAAAGGTTCCAGAGGAGTAGGGAAAGAGCAGGGTCTACACAATATCTCCTCAAGCTCTCTCTTGGGTTGGACCGGACATGCAGCACTCCACCTCCCTTGGCAAGTGTTCTCTTAAGCTCGGGCCTACTCTCTGCTGCATTGACTGTGAGTTCCCGGTTGGGCGTTCTACCCTGCCAGGCTATTGAATTATTCTGCAACTTCTTTAATACATAATTTTCTGCACTTCGGGCCTCAGTGTAATTACTGTCGTGCACCACACTGCATGTACTCCACACTATGAAAAATTAAATTCTGACCAAAAAGGTGAACTTAGCCTTTAAAAGAACCCCATGGACTAAAAATATCAAGTAGTACTGTAGAATTTCAGAAAATAACTTATTGCTGCTACATTGCTCATAACACACAATATCAAGTCAATCAGCTAATCTTGAAAACACTATCCCAGCAATAGGTCATCATCTTAATCTACTTTGTACATTTTCCTGACTAACTTTTTCCTCATTTTGACCTCAGAATGAATGCACCTTTAGCTAATGTGATTATTTCTGGTTTTGTAAGCAGTCCCAGAATCAAATTGCCTGTGAACAAAGTCTTCCATTCAGCAAACACTTCCTTGCTGAATTATGTATAAATTGCTGCAGGACTGTCATGATTTGTCCTATTTCTGAAGCAACAGAGGCTTATGGGAAAAACAGTGTTTTCCTAGGAGAGCAATATGCCCACTGAACACTTTACAGTCTCACAGTTTATTTACATGAGGGCTGTTTCAAATTTCTCTGCACTATAGATAACTACATCCCAAAATACATGAGTCATTTCAGTATCAAATTATTAAAGGTTAGCTGAGTTTAAAAAAATTTACTCTGAGACAAGATCATTGATGAGATATTTTATTCCTCTAATGGTTTTATAAAGGCTAAGCTGTCACAAGTACAAACTGAAAAAGAGCAAACCTCACAGGGTGATAGCAAAAAACAATCCTGTTATTCAATCCTTATAAACCTTAGTGTGGCTCCATTGTGACCTACAAGCTCAACATATGCAGGCTGTATGCTTTCAGCAGTCAAGCACCAACCTGTCCCTTACTGCAACCCACAGTAAGTGGGTGACCTATTGGCAATTGATGCTGCAATATCTGTTCCATCAGATCTCATGCTGTATTCACTAAATATTTAGGTTATGTGATTATTATTTGGTGCCCTTTAGAGGGTCCCAGGCATTCTTTACCTCTGACTCGTGGGAACCCAATTTGGTTCCCTATGTCCTCCCTTAAAAATTTCCTGATGGCTCCTATGGTTGTTTCCTTGGGAAACAGCAAGGACATGTCTGCTCCTTAAAATAGAACTGTGGTCAGGCTACTGGATTCACATACTGACATATTCTTAACAAGCTTTAAAATGTGCTCTCACTAACCTCTATATATGCATGCATTCTGGAACAACTTATCCTCAAAATGATGTGGCAAAGCCCAGTCTCTGCCTTCTGCTGTCCCCTTCAGCTGCTTTGTGTTTATATTAGCAATTAGAACACTGGTTGGCTGTGAATAGAATTAACTGAGCTCCTGAAATAAAAATAAAGTTATTTCTGAAGTAACTCTGAGAATGAATTACTCCTGAAATAGGTTCAGCTCCAGAGGTCAGCAAGACCTTATTTTAAAGCTTATGTAGCGCTACCCTTGTGAGGGCCACTGTGTTGTGGGTATCCCCAAGCTTCTCTCTGCACAGCCAGGCAACAGATATTTTTCACACAGACTTGCATCCAAAGACAGTGACTGGTCCATGAACTTGCTTTTTTTGTTTTATTAGGGGCATTCAACTTGGATAGGGAAATAGCTGTTAATGGATGCCCAATTTGACTTAAAACAATGGAAGGGGGACACTTCCTTTCTTTGTACGAAGCAGATCCTGGACTGTTCTTTTCCTGAAAGCTGTCAATCATTGTGGATCAGTAGCAGCTGCCACTTACAGACAAGGAACTAGCAGCCCCTCAAAAATCACTTTACTTTCTATAACTACATACAGAGATGTCTCCTCTCCCCCTACAGAGCTGCTCCCAGCTCCCTGGCTTGCAGAAACCACCAGCCCTCTTGGCTTCCCGGAAGATATCTCAGATCAAGGATAAAAGGATTTAGCTTAAAGTGGTTGTAAAGGCTGAAGGTTTTGTACCTTCAAGCATTCTATGCATGAAGGTAAAAAACCTTCTGTGTGCAGTATCCCACCCAGCCCCCCTAATACTCACCTAAGCCCCCTCTTGATTCAGCTATGTGCACTGGAGTCTCAGCTGACCCGGGACTCCCTCTTTTCATTGGCTGAGATAGAAGCGGGAGCCATTAGCTCCCACTGCTGTCAATCACAGCAAGTGAGCCAATGAGGAGAGAGGGCGGGGCCAATGTGTGAATGGACACATGGAGCAGCAGGTGCCCCCATAGCAAGATGCTTGCTGTGGGGGCACCCGACAGAAGGGAGGGCTGCTCTGTGCAAAACCAGGTAAGTATAGACATGTTTGCTATTTTAAAAAAGGAATTATGCCTTTAGAATCACTTCAATGCTGTCCTTGGAAAGCTTGCAATGTGTGGCAGTCTTTCCCCTTGTAGGTCCCAAAGTGTGCTGCTGTACTCACACTGTCCTGTTTGTTGCTCCAGGCCTGATCCCATGTGCACCTCTCCTCAGAATGTATCCTATGCATCCTCCTGAGCCAGCCCAAGCCCAGCCTAGATGCCACCCCTCCCCCCCAGACCTAGGAGACTCCTTCTATAGAGTCTCTTCAGCACCCCATCTTCCACCAGACTCCTCTGACTCTCCATTTTTATAGGCCAGTCCACTACTCTACCAGGGCCTCCAAAAATGGGATCGGTTGGACTCCCAACGAATATGCAGATAAGGTCCCTCCTTCTTACCGTCCAATGGAAGGTTTGATGGTCCTCCAGAGCCAGGAGGAGGCGATAGAGCCACAACCTGTAGACTCATCCTGCTGACCTACAATAACCCGACCGTAATCACATGACTCACACAACTACCATGAGTCACACAATGATTTTACCTATCATTCACTACACTATTCTAGTAGCACACTAGAGGGTGCTACACTTATTTAATGCGTGTTAAGAATGTTCAAATATTTTAATTGTTTGTAGCCTGGTTGCAGTTATACTTCAAAGGAAACCTCCACTTGGGCACATAGAGGCTTCGAGTGTTGATCACCACATCTCAGAATGCAAGTTCCAGTAGATGTGATGGTGATCCAGTAGCTTTACTGCCTTGAAACAGCAATGCAGATTATGAGTTCTGACTTTACTGATCAACATATTTGTTCTAGGTTAGTGTTTCAAAATGAAAGTTAGAGACAATTGTGACATTTTCCTAAAGAAGGTCAGCACTGGCTTCCTTTGCATTTCCCTTAGTACACATTTCCTGTAAATGTGGACAAACAGACCTGGTAAATCTGTGAGGAAAGTAAGTTCTCAAAGCTGAACTCCATGCAGATATAAAACACAAAAATTCACACAGCTCTGTAATCATTCAGGGATGTTGAACTCATATTGCCCGACGCCTGGGACATGTAGTTCCGGGAGCCAGGCAAGTAGTTTCTTTTAATGTAATTTCCGGTTTACAATCCGCGATGTGTGACATCATGTCCGGTGAGTGGAATGCACGTTCGGCGTTTTGCGGCCATATTTGATTTGGGCAAATCAGGCGAATTTCCCTGATTACCGCCAATTCATCTCTTTAAAAGCTATTGGGATCATAGACATGTCAAAATGGATTTTTCAGGTTGCCTGAAGGAAATTGTATCAAAAGGCTTGATTTATTCTTTTAAAGTGTGAGTGCAATATGAAAATTTTTTTTTTATTAATACAGTATGATGCTATTAGGCTCTCCCCCTTCTTTTTTTGCATCCACCATCCATCCATGAGTGAAAGTTTGCGGACTACCAGGGAAGGATTGCTGGGGGTTGTTTGAAAGGATTTGTGTCCATCTGAGCTTGCAATTGATTTTTTAAATGTGAGTGTAATGGTGAACATTAGAAACAAATTTTTTTGTTTATGCAGTGTTATACGATTTGTTTTTTTCTTTTTCTTTTTTTCTTTCATCCACTCATGAGGTATTGATTAAGAAAATACTGAAGTAATTGGGAGATTCATTCAGAAGATCTCATCTCAACTCCAAAATGTGTGTTTGATTCCTGAAGTCATTTTCCACTTGGCAATCACCTGATTGAGGGAGTGTGAGTGAAAACTTGCACCATTTAGATGATTTTGAACACGTTGGGAATTATATTGTTTATATTATTTTATTTAAGTTTTTTTAAAACCCGAGACTTTCTTTATTTGGGACTTATTTGATTTTTGTTATTTTTTTGTCTTTTTAATTGGTTTGCGCTGTTTTTTTTCTGTGTATGTTGATGTTTTTTTCATCTCTTGAGCAGCAGCATTGTTTGGTTGTGTGTTATTTCTTTGGCACGTTATTTCACAAAATCTAGTTTCTTTTAACGCGTAGCCCGGCTGCAGGCAAGCAGCAGGGCTCACCTGTCAGGTGAAAGCATTTGGGCGGCAGCGCTGCTGTTCAATTGCTTTCACACGACCCACAGTGCAAGCCTCCACCCCCCCAGTGAACCTCCCCCTGCTCACTGTCTCCTGAGCTCCGCTTGCCTATCTGTGAGCGCAGAACCAGTTCATCGTCGTCGGCTAGAGGGGAGGGAGGAGAGTGGACACGTTTGCTTCCCTCCCCTTCTTGTCCTGACCCGGAAGTGACGCTATGATGTCACTTCCGGGCCCCCGTTGAGAGATTTCCTGGCCGTTGAGGCCAGGAAAGAATGGAATGCACTGCGATGTGCACTGCATTACATTCAGTGTAGTACAAGGGGAGACATTGGGAGTCTTTTAGACCCCAGGTGTCTCAATAAAGAGAACATGTCACCAAAAAGCATCACATAGGGGAAGTTTTTTTCTTTAAGTTGTAAAATTTTAAGTTACAGATAAGCACATAATATCCCCTCAAAAAAAATTTCAGGCCCCCCACCCCCACATTATACGCATGTACAAATGTAAAAGCACACGCTGGGGTTCCTACGCATGGAAACGTCAATTGTGATACACGTTACATATCGCCGAGCACGCCAGAATTAGCACAATAATTCTAGCACCAGACCTCCTCCGTAACACTATATTGATGACCTATAGGGGCTTTAAAAATGTCACCTATAGAAAATATAGGGTACTGAAGTTCATCGTCATTTCAAGATTTCAAATTTAAGGTTTGACATGTTGGATATCTATTTACTCACTGCACTTCATCTTTTATATTTTACCAAAAAAAAAGGGTGTTCTAAAATTAACTTAAGTATATTTTTTACTGAAATTTTGCGGTAATATCATGCGACATAAATAATTTGAACTACAACCATTTTTTTCTCTAGGATCTCTGATTTCAGAAAATTATATACTTGTTTGGGGGTTTGTGTAATCTTCAGGCCTTAAATGATTTTTTAAACTTGTGCAAAAAATGCAAAAACGGCTCTGGCAGCGAAATGGATAAAGGATAAGCCTGACACTCCCCTTTCCTGACAAGCACCCAGTCAGTGCTCATTACACTGCAAGGTCTCTCTCCTCCCTGCCAGTCCCCGGATGCGGTGCTGGAGACAGGCAGGGAGGGGAGGAGTAGATAAACAGCGCAATGTTAAAAATATTAACTGTTTAAGTCACCATAAACTCCCTTTTGTTTTTAAAAGCCCCAGACTTTCCTAAAAGCACCTCACGGGCATTGTGATTGACTTCTGTCACTTTTTACACTACACTTTTTTGTTGTGAATGAGTAGCAGTACCATGTAGTGAATTGTCTCCTCTGTTCGAAGTTCACATTTGAACACTCGTTAGGTTCAAATGTTCGACTGCAAACCGAACAGGGGGGTGTTTGGCCCATCACTATTGGATACAATATCCATGAATGCTGAGAATGATTGTGAGACAATTGTATTGTATACCATCTTTGTTATGTAAAACTGTGTCTACATCTCCCTTTTGGGCATAATAGAGCCTTCAGATGCCTTTACTAACATACATGAATATTCTTATTATTTAATAATTTTATTTTCGTCCTCAGTATCACATTTGCAGTAACAGTCAGGTGGAATTTATAGCAGTGTGAAATTGAAAAATGAGCTGTCATTATGTTCGACACTAAGGAGTTGTAGCCCTCTTTTGGGGGGGGGGGAGTTATGAGAAATGGCCCTCCCCAAACAGGATATTGCGCTAAACTTGTAGGTAAATAAAAGAACCAGAACCTTCATTGAATTGAAGAGTGGGAATAATAATAAAGTTGGCAGTGCCTCCACCCAGCACAGAAGGAATTCCTTCATGGGAAATTAGTGTTACATAGTTACATAGTTAGTCTGGCTGAAAAAAGACAAAAGTCCATCCAGTTCAACTATTAAAAAAAAAAAGTTATAATCCTACAGCCACAGTTGATCCAGAGGAAGGCAAAAAAACCCCAGCAAAGCATGATCCAATTTGCTCCTGCAGGGGAAAAAAATTCCTTCCTGATCCCCCAAACAGGCAATTGGATATTTCCTGGATCAAGTTTTTTTTTTATTATTATTTTACAGTATTTATAAAGCGCCAACAGTTCGCTCAGCGCTGTACAATACAATGGGAGACAATACATGTGACAGTACAATAACAATACAATGCGATACACAAGGGGTTCGAGGGCCCTGCTCCTTGGAGCTTACAATCTAGGAGGGAGGGGATAGTGGTACAGGAGGAAATAGCTGTGGGGGATGGAGTGGTAGGAAGAGGTGAGGAGGTCAGCAATTAGCAGGGGGTGAGGTAGGCTTCCCTGAAGAGGTGGGTTTTCAGAGTGCGCCTAAAGGAGAGGAGAGTAGGTGATAGTCTGATGGATTGGGTTAGGGAGTTCCAGAGGATGGGTGACGCCCTGGAGAAGTCCTGGAGGTGGGCATGGGAGGAAGAGACCAGGGAACTGGAGAGAAGTAGGTCTTGTGAGGAGCGGAGAGTGTGTTTTGGGTGGTATTTGGATATTAGGTCGGTGATGTAGTTTGGGGCAGTATGATGGACAGCTTTGTACATCAGTGTTAGGATTTTGAATTTGATCCGTTGGGCAATCGGAAGCCAGTGGAGGGATTGGCAGAGGGGGGTGGCGGAAACGGAGCCGTTTGTAAGGTGGATGAGTCTGGCCGCAGAATTCAGGATAGACTGAAGTGGGGATAGCCTGTGGCGAGGCAGGCCAGTGAGGAGGGAGTTACAGTAATCAAGTCGTGATATGATAAGGGAGTGGATGAGCTGCTTAGTGGTTTCTGGGGTTAGGAATGGGCGTATTTTGGCGATGTTGCGGAGGTGGAGTCTGCATGAGTTTGTTACCTATAAATGTTAGTATCAGTTATATTCTGCATATCGAAGAAAGAATCCAGGCCTTATTTAAAGCTTATTTAAAGCAATCCACTGAGCTGACCAGAACCAACTCTTGAGGGAGTCTATTCCCCATTTTCACAGCTCTTACTGTGAAGAAACCTTTCCATGTTTGGAGATTAAATTTCTTTTCCTCCAGACGTAAAGAGTGTCCCCTTGTCTTCTGTGATGACCTCAGGGTGAATAACTCTACACTGAGTTAACTATATGAACCACTGATGTATTTATACATGTTAATCATATCCCCCCTTAATCTCCTCTTCTCAAGAGAGAATAAATTCAGTTCCTCTAATCTTTCATCATAGCTGAGCTCCCCCATGCGTTTTATCACTTTGGTTGCCCTTCTCTGTACTTTCTCCAGTTCCCCAATGTTCTTTTTGTGAATTGGTGCCCAAACTGAACTGCATATTCCAGATGAGATCTTACTAATGATTTGTACCGGGGTAATATGATATCTCTCTCTCTGGAGTCTATACCTCTTTTAATACAAGAGAGGATTTTGCTCGCTTTAGAAACCGCACCTTGGCATTGCATGCCATTATTAAGCTTGTGATCTACCAGAACTCCCAGATCCTTCTCCACCATTGATTCCCCCAGTTGTACCCCCCCCCTAGTATGTATGATGCATGCATACTTTTAGCACCGAAGTGCATAACCTTACATTTATCAACATTAAACCTCATTTGCCACATAGTTGCCCAATTAAACAGTGCATTGGGGTCGGCTTGTAAATTGGAGACATCCTGTAAGGACGTTATTCCACTGCACAGCTTGGTGTCATCTGCAAAGACTGAAATGGGATTTATAATCCCAAACCCTATATTGTTTATAAATATATTAAAAAGTAAGGGTCCCAACACTGAACCTTGGGGTACACCACTGACAACCCTAGACCATTCAGAGTATGAATCATTAACCACTACTCTCTGAATATGATCTTTTAGCCAGTTTCCTATCCATTTACATACGGATTTTTCCAAGTCTGTAGACTTTCCCTTACACATTAGTCGTGTGTGGGGAACTGTGTCAAACGCTTTTGCAAAATCCAAGTATACCACGTCCACAGCCACCCCTCTGTCCAAGGTTTTGCTCACCTCCTCATAAAAAGAAATCAGATTTGTTTGACAACTTCCATCTTTCATGAATCCATGCTGTCTGTTGCTTAAAATATTTCTTTCCAGCAAGAACTCATCTATGTGGTCTTTTATTAAACTCTCCGGTATCTTCCCAACTATAGAAGTTAAACTAACAGGTCTATAATTACTTGGTAAAGATTTTGACCTCTTTTTAAATATTGGCACCACATTGGCCTTACGCCAATGCAGTGGTACTATGCCAATCATAAAAGAGTCCCTAAAAATTAGAAACAATGGCTTTGAAATGAGATAGCTCAATTCTTTAAGGATCCGTGGGTGTATGCCATCCGGTCCAGGTGCTTTATTCCCCTTCATTCTGTGTAAATATTTTTGGATCATATCAATTGTGAGCCAATGTGGATCATCTGGAGCTGTGTCAATACCATGCCCATTATGGACAAGAGTTCCCCTGTGCTCCTTTGTATACACAGAGCTGAAGAAGGTATTTAATAAATTTGCCCCCTCTTTGTCTCCAGTCACCCACTCTAGATTATTTTGTAAAGGGCCTACATGCTCGGACTGGAGCTTTTTACTATTAATATATTTGAAGAATTTTTTGGGGTTGGTCCTGCTACTTTTTTGCATTCTGTTGTTCATTTTCAATTATTGCAGCCTTTATTTCCTTTTTGCATATTCTGTTATATTCTTTGTAATGTTTAAACGACGATAGCGTTCCTTCATTCTTATATTTAATAAAAGCTCTTTTCTTATTTATGCTTTTTTAACTTTGGCCGTAAGCCACAGAAGTTTGATTTTTAGCCTTTTAAACTTGTTGCCCATGGGAATATATTTTGCAGTGTGTTCACATACAGTCTTTTTGAAGAACTCCCATTTCTGTGTTGTGTTCATTGATGCCAATATTCCATCCCAGTCTAAGTCTTGGAGAGAGGCTCTCAGCCTTGGAAAATTAGCTCTCTTAAAATTGAGCTTTTTTTTCTTTTTCCCATATGTGCTTGCTGTTTACAGCTAACAATAAATGAAATCATGTTATGGTCACTGCTACCCAGATGTACTTTTATATGGATATTCGTAATAAGCTCTGCATGGTTTGAGATTACCAGGTCCAGCAGAGCATCATTCCTAGTTGGGGCCTCTGTGAACTGTACCATAAAATTGTCCTGTAGTAGGTTTAAAAATGTTTGTCCTTTAATTGTTCCTGCAGTACCATTACTCCAGTCAGTTTCGGGTCAAATGGAACACTAACATGTACTACTTCTTCAATTGTAAGACAGGTCCAAAAGTTAAGAAAAAACTCCCCGTCTTCATGAGAACAATGTCAGTATACTGGAGAAAAAGAGGGGTTCATTCTACGTAAAGTTACCAATTCAGGGCTGGCCGCCACGAGAAGATATCTGTATAATACCGATAAGAGTTTTTTCATGTGTGGTATACGAAGGACAGACTCCAACTCTGAATAGGAAAGGGAGAGCGGTTGAACAGAGAACTGACCTCTAAAGGCATGGGAGACCTAAAGGTATCTGAAGTAGGAATGCAGGGGCAAATTGAATTTAGCTTGAAGAGTGGGAAAAGAAAGGAACTCGCCACGACCCTTGATGTGTTTCAAGGTTTTAATATGGTACTTAGCCCATAATTGGGGGTCCGGAAGGGAGGCAAAATGTTGAAGAGAAGGATTTAACCACAGCTGGGTATGTGGGGAGCAAGTACTTGGGGGGAGAGATTCCAATCTAAGCCCTGCCTCCCAGGCCTAGAGGGTGGTATGCATAGATGGGGTGAGACTATGTGGTGACCTGGGGCCCCTAAACACTAGAAATTGTAGAGCTTCCAAGGATTGTAGAATCGCCGCCTCCAAGACAATACAAACAGTGTTGGAGAGGTCTGGCTGCATCCACCAATGTACAGTAACCAGTTGAGCAGCAAGAAAATGCCAAAAACAGTCTGGCATAGCCAAACCTCCCCTGTCCGTAGGTCTAGCGAGGGTAGAAAATTTTTATCTGACCCCAAAGAAAGGAAGAGAATAAGCGATTCAGTTTCACCAAGAAAGACTTAGGAAGCCACTGAGGGGAATTGCGAAACAAATAAGTAAATTTGGGAAGAATTTTCATCTTTAACAAATTAATTCGACCAATCAAAGAGAGGGGTAAATTGCTCCACGCCTTCAGTTTTAATCGGACCTCAGACAGAACGGGGTATAGATTCAGTTCCACATACTCCATAGCTGACCTGGAGACCACCACCCCCAAGTAAGTAAATTTATCAACCCACTGCAAGGGAGAATCAGGGAAGGTGGAAGCCAAGGCTCTGGCATCCACCAGAAAGAGCAATGATTTATGCCAGTTAACTTTCAAACCCGTGAAATTAGAGAATAAGTTCATGCGTGACAATGCTCCCTGGAGAAAAGGCCCAGCATCATTGAGAAACAATAACAAATTGTCTGCATAAAGGGCCACCCTCTCCTCCAACCATCCCACCCGGAGACCAACAAGATCAGGGGAGACCCGAAGGGCCTCCGCTATAGGCTCCATCCCCTTGATCCTAGTTTAAATACTCCTCCAGCCTTCCCATAAACCTCTCCCCCAGCACAGCAGACCCCCTTCCATTTAGGTGCAAACCATCTCTAGCATATAGGTTGCACCCCAATGAAAAGTCAGCCCAGTGCTCTAGAAACCAAAATCCTTCCCTCTTACACCAGGTCTTTAATCTCCCTCTGTCTTTCTTGAGTTGTGCATGACAGAGGTAATATTTCAGAGAATATCATCTTGGAGGTCCTTCCCTTCAACTGGCAGCCTAGTTCTTTAAATTGGTTCTTAAGGAACCTCCACCTTCCATGTATTCTGTCATCAGTTCCAACATGGACCAAGACAGCTGGATCATGCCAAGCCCCTCCCAGTAATTTATCAACCCGGTCCACCACATGCTGAACCCTGGCACCAGGGAGACAGCAAACCATTCGGTTGAGGCGATCATGGCGACAAATTATTCTATCAGTCCTTCTGATTATAGAATCCCCTATTATCACCAGCTGTCTCGGCCTTCCTGCACTACCCTCACCACCCCTCCCAGATGGTCTGCTCTCCCGGCTGTTAGGCATAGCAGTGGCATCCAGGGTTGCCACCCCTGAGCTTGCCACCCCCACATCTTCACCCAACTTGGCAAATCTGTTTGGGTGCACAAACCCAGGGCTAGCCTTCTTTTTCTGTGAGCCCCTACCACTCTCTCTCATTACAGTAACCCATCTTCTTACCTGATAATCCTGATTAGTCCCTCCGCATTCCACATCAATCCCAGTAGCTACCTGCTCAGAGAGCAGAAGACCCCTTTCAAGGTTGTTGGTTCTGCCCAGTGTTGCAACTTGCTCCTCTAGATCTTTAACGGGAGTTTCCAGAAGGGCAACCTGCTCACATCTCTCACAGCGGTATCCATCCTGGAGCTGTTGCTCCATTGTTGCATACATGCAGCACACTATGCACTGCACAAAACCTTATACCCTGCTAGCACACATTATCCCAGTTACAATATTAATAGAAAATATCAGTTGCCACTTACAGGTTAGTAGACCCCTGTTATAATCTCCTGTTTTCAATTCCGTTTTTTTAACTCCACTTAGTCAAAGGTCCAGCAAGCAAAATACAGGCAAGCTCAAGAACGAGCAATCTCCTGTTTTCAATTCTGTTTTTTTAACTCCACTTAGTCAAAGGTCCAGCAAGCAAAATACAGGCAAGCTCAAGAACGAGCAAGCTCAGAGTGAGCTCTGCAGCAAGTTATATAGTACCTGTATGACCTGTGACCAATTAACCCCTCCCGTTAATTATCAGACTGAAGGAAGACAAGGAAGAAAAAAAAAACTATTTAAAAAGTGACAGAAAAAGTGATTTAAAAAAGTAAAAGCTTTTAGCAAGACCCAAAGAAGAAAATAAAACAACTACAAGCACCAGCAATCACCAGCAGTCAGAAGGAAAACTTTTTCATTCTCCACTCAAATTTGCCACTATTTTTAGCTATCAGCCAGAAAAAAATGCCAGAACCCAGAACCCTGCATTCACTATATCTGGTCTCCCACAGAACACAGAACATGGAAGTGCAATTATTTTAGTAAATATAAACTGCTAAATACCTTTTCTTATCAATAAAGCAGTCTTGTGACTTCTATCAGTGTCCAGCTGAGCCCATGTTACAGCTTGTAGGAGGAGTTATCATTCTACCTTAGGAGGATGCAGTGCCCCTAACCTCTGTCTGGACAGTGCTGATTGGCCCTGTGCTGATCACATACACTCTCCCACAAAAAGAAAAACTATCTAACAATACACACCAAGCTGAGCATGTGCAGCTTGCCCCCAAGGCTGTGTTCTATCAGGAGATGAGTCGGGGACAGAAGAAAAAGGGGAGGATCAGATAAGACAGGATCAAACATCCTTTTTACACAATGCAGAGTATTAAGCCCCTAAGTTCCACAGTAGGTATAACAAGCATGCTTTACTGCATATACAGATTGATTTTACTGTTGTGGGTTTAGTAACATTTTAAGAAAACAGAGGCACTGCTGAATACTTTAGAGGAGCTCCAGTCTCCCCAGCCCCCAAAAAATTAAAAGTCAGCAGTTACAAATGCTGTAGCTGTTGACTTTAATATAAGGACCTTTACCTGTCCAGGGATCCAGCGATTTCCTCACCCAAGCCGATTCTTTAACCAGTAATCTAATCAAAGTAATTGGGAGCAGAAGAACTACTGCAACCAGCATATATCATTAACTATAAGCATATATATGCACACCAGTATGGAAATAATACAAGTTTTAATTAAGAAAACATTAATAACAGTACATACAATCAATGTATAAACATGTTTTAGATTGTAAGCTCCAAGGAGCAGGGCCCTCCTATCCCTTTTGTATTGAACTGTACTGTTGCTGTATTGGCTCTCTTTATATTGTAAAGCGCTGAGCAAACTGTTGGCGCTATATAAATCCTGTATAATAATAATATTTTATTAGCAAAGGGCCTAAAACAAGTCCTGGAGGAATTATGCACATATACCAGGGTATATATAGTTATTTATAGATAAATCTCCAGGTGAATGTTGCAGCAAAGTCCCATTGTAGGGGCTCCTGAGGATGATGCAGTGTATGTCTTTGTGTCAGAGACCTGAAGACAAGATCTGCACTAATGTGGAGATCCTCAAGTCAACCAGCCTAGAGCGCAGTCCTAGTTATCTGGAAATAATCATCTCTTCTGATCTGGTATTAGTAGCATGGACAAGACATGTGGCAGGGACATTCTCTCTTTCCACTTCCTCCTTCCAGGATCTTTTCCCAACAACCCCAGAGTCAGGAAGTGACATACAGTACAACATTATACATTACAGTGTGGTACTAGCAGCTGGCAGTAGAGGGCAGCAGAGTTATAACTAGAAATAAAAGCACTTGAACAGGCTATATAGCACAATGAATATGATATACAGTATGTTTGCATGACACAGCCCTTAGATACGTTTGAAAAGGCCAACATCCATTTTCCGTCAAATAAATGTATTTTATATGTAGATTTATTTTACATATTTTTTTTTACTACAAATCACATGAATACTGTCTGACACCCATCTTAAAAGATAGCAGCTAGATACCAGAGGCCACACCCCTAATTATAGCTGATTGGTTCTGGACCAGGTAAAATTAAATATCAATAATATATGAAAGATGTCCTGTCAATCCACATTATATAGTGAAAGCGGTGAGAAAGTATTTCTACAAACCTGTGTTCGCCTTCACTCATATGTCTAGAATGTTATAAGCATTATCTCTTTGGAGTTCCTTCCTCATAAGAAGTAGTTGTACTGAAATCCATGATTTGCCAGTATATTTTTTTTACTGAGGCTGTAATACACCAGGATGTTGGTTATATAACATTCTATGAAACATCTGTTTAGAAATCACATTGGAGCAATTGCTTTACGAGATGAAACCTAATTTTATATCATTTATCTCTCTGCATCAGTATGTTGCCAATTCTCAAAGGACTTGACAGAAGACTGTATGGCAGATATGGTCTATTTAGATGAAGTGGAATTGAAACACTTATGCTTGCACAGTGTATAAGTATATTTTATATTTCAATATTGCATTATTATCACTGGGAAATCTGGTTTTCTAAAGGACTTTGATTAGCTTTTAATGCGGAACTTCAGAAATTATTTTTTATTGCCAATTTACATTACAGAACAATTATCCATATCTTTTATGTGGAGGGTATGCTGAAAACCACTGTTGTTGCCCACACTACAGTGATAGCTGTGATAATGTGGGTGCTGCTCCAGCAGCTTCCTGTCAGGGATCGGTGTCCCTGCCGCGATACGCCAGGCGGTGCATGTGCAGGACACCGATGCATTCGAATCAGCGGGCAGCGGGACCCGGGCGATCGCGATGGCCGCGCATGTGCACTCGCAATCGCGGACACGCGCCTGGCACCAATGACAGCGCAGGGCGGGCTATTTAAACTGGAATAGAGGTATGTCAATTGCCGTTTGGTCTTTTGTGCTCTGTTCCTGATACCTGATCCTGTGTTACTCTGTTGCCGACCTCTGCTTGTACCTGACCCTGCTGATTGTATCTTGCTTAACCCCTGGCTTGCCTGACCATCCTTCTGCCGGACCCCTTTGTACTGCGCTGTCCGCTAGTTACTGAACCCGGCTTGTGACCTGGACCATTCTCTGCCTTCTCCTCCGGTACCTCGCTGCCCGCACGTTGCTGACCTGGCCCACCTGACTACGCTTCCAACCACCCAGACGATCCATCCATCCCGCAGGGATCGTCCCTGGTTACCAGGTCTGCCAGCCTCTTCACAGCAGACTCCTTACCCTGCACTCCTCTGACGGTGCCCTCTACCACTGTCGGACGTACTCAGGGGTCGCGACCTGGTCTCAGTCTGCTCCAAGTCCATCCTCACCATCAGGGGCCCTGGTGAATAAGGAGATTGGGACTTAGACCCCGTGCCCTGAGGAAATCCGTGCTGTGGACCGATAGAGACACCACCAGGCGGATCGTGACACTTCCCCTCTGTGCACTTACCACGTGGGGTCACTCCCTTGTCACTACGATCATTCAGGGAATGCCTTCTATTATTTTCAGTGCACACAAGGCATTCTCTGGACTAGAATCTAGATGGAGAGGAGGGATGGGTGACTTCAGGATTAACCCTTGTCTAATCAGAGAACATCATGTATTCATTTAGAAAATACAAGGCATTTTTTGAATAGTAGCAGTGCCAAGCGAGTGTCACCCTGTGTTCTGTGTGCAGAAGAGAAGCTGCGCAAGCAGGTCCTATAAGACTGCAATTATCACTGTATGTAGCCCAGTCTACTACAGTGGTTTTCAGCATCCCCAGTGACCCTCCAGATATAAGATATTCAGCATTACATTATGCCAAGCTGGGCCAATGTAAGTTGGCAATAAAGATTATTCCTGGCATTCTGCTCTAAAATGGTGAAAAACCATTTACCTATTTTCACATCTGGAACAATTTTTTTTTTCTGTCATTATAGACCCGGTATAATTCTTTAATCATTACGGATATACATTAAGTCAATTATTGGAACCACGTTTTGAAGCCCAATCCTAGGCTAACTTTTTATTAATATAGTCAGGATTAAAAATAGTGTTAAAAATAAAAATGTAGCTCTTGTTGCAGTACTAACCCTTCTGTCTGAGCTGTACCCTGCACTAATTTTTCTCGGCCACAAAATCTCCTTAGTCTTTTAAGGTGAATGACCCTCAGCATCACTCAAGGTTGAAGACTGAGGACTCTGTTGTGTTTGCAGGTTGACACGGGCCCAACCCCTGAGGCGGTATCAGCAGGCTGTCCTTCGTTCACAGTGTACTGGTGCAGAGAGTGGCACTAGTAAGGACTGCCCAGGTTGGAGAAGGCTGTAGAGGAAGAGAAGGCTTCAGCATCATGTAACAAACCTGAAAACTTCATAAAAACTAAGTATTAAAAAAATTTGCATATTATAGTGAAATGATCTTCAGTGGAAGGAGGAGGCTTTAGGTTAATTTTTCATTTATTTCAGGTGCTTATATAGCGCCATCAATTTACACAGTGCTGTACATACAGTATATATAGTACATTCACATCAATCCCTAACCTGGACACTGACAGCCATCTTGTTAGGTCTCAGCCATTTTGTCTCTCCTGATTCTCCCTCCTCCTTTTTGAATGGAATGTGAATCTGTAAGTGAACGGGGGTCAAAAGTGCATATCGTAGATATGCACAGCTGAATGAGCTCCAGGGCTGTAAACCCCTAATTAGTCTGGTTCCAGAAGGTCTGCTTGAAAACCACTTTCCTCTGCCTGATCGTAAAACAATAACTCAGTCAGTCATGACCTGTAGGCCATTAGAGCTAGCGTGTGCCATAAAATGTACATTCCACATGAGTCATTTTTCATACAAATTCATAAACATCAGCAGGAACTGGGCTCATTGATATGAAGTATATATTCGGATAAGTCATTTTAATATGATTCACTAGACACCTTACATCCCTATGTAGCGCCTACAAGAGGGTAGAAAGCAATTTCTTTTATCCGGAGTGGCAGGATTAGCTAAGTTTAGTATCTGTGCATTCGGAACATAATTCTAAATATTGATCTGCAGGTTGCTAGGATGCTACCTGTACCTATTGAAGGTTATTGACCGTAGTATCAACTTGCAAGGGATTTGGTCCTAACCTTGGTCACCGCCTAACACCCATCCCCAAATGGGGTGACTGGCTATTTGTTCTCAAGAGACACCCCTTTGAGATAATAGAAAAAGACTTACAGATTGGAGAAAAGGGAGCTCTCCTTTTAACATCGATCAGGAACCATCTTGAGAGCAAAGGCAACCTTTTGTTCGGACACTTGGACTCTGCTCAAACCAAGGACTTTTGCAAGTATTCTGCCTTCTGAAACATCTTTCTTTTATTTCTCTGTTGTTTTATTGCTCTCTTTATATATATATATATATATATATATATATATATATATATATATATATATTTGTTACATCTTTTTCTGTAAATATTTTAATTGTACCATTTTGACCTTTTTAGTATTAAATCTTATTTTATGAAAAGTGTTGAGCTGTCTCTAAAGCTTTTAATGTAAACTAAAGAATCCCTGTCCCTGAAGGGTGCTACTGTATGTATTAATCCCCTGAATACATCTGTCTGTGGTGACAGTGTGTTACAGACATTTATGCTAATATCATAGTGTTACTGCTAAGATTTGTGATTTTCCTCCTTCTCTGTAAAAAGGTGGTGGTGGCAGTGTGAAGGGTTAATTGCATAATTAACCTGACCCAGTAACAATCGCTCTCAGGCAGCTGGCACATAGATTGTGGTCCCACAAGCTGGAAAATCTTTGTGCAGGGCGCAGCTGAGAGTGGTATTGTTATGCAAGTGACAGGGCGGTGTGAGATCGGCTGGTCCTTCGGTCACGAGTTTGTGAGCAGGGCGGGGGTCTGATGCCGCGCACCATCACAACACATACAAGGGCCAATTTAGACAGGATCCAATCAACCTGCCAGCATGTCCTTGGAGTGTGGGAGGAAAGTCAGAGGAAACCCACACAGGCACAAGGAGAGCATGCCAACTCCAGGCAGGTGGTGCCATGGTTGGGATTTGAACCATTTACCCTAGTGCTGCCAGGCAGAAGTGCTAACCATTTAGCCACTGTGCTGCCCCCATCAATCATTTAACAAAAAAAAAAAAACACATACCAACTGCCACCACTATCACTGTTACTTCCATGTGTCATGTGCAGGTAAAAAACAGAGATGCCAATGCCCCTTAAAAGGAAAATGTTCAGTAGATTCCCTTTCAGACACTTTAAAGCAGAGCTCCATGCAGAGAGACTTTTCTTATTTCTTTTCTGTAAAAAAAAAAAAAAAGTTACCTCTTGCTCTTTACAGTATAATTACTGCTTATGTTCACACCTTATAGCACAGATTTATCTGTACTTCTGGTGCACTAGGACATTGAGAGTTCAGCTCCCAGTAGTGTCTTTTATCCACCCCTCTTCTCCCCTGTGAACCATTCAGAAAACACAAGGAGATCTGTGAAGAGAAAAGTGTAGAGGAGGGGCAGAGAAATGACATCCGCGTATTAGTTACAGAACAGACACAGGAATACGTTCTATGCCTGGAGTTCCACTTTAAATAAGGCTAATCAGCACAGGAAGCCTATTTAAACTGTTAAAAAAATTTAAGTTAAAAACAGTTTATTTTGTTTCAAAGTATTATACAAATGGTGACGTGCAATAATATAAATAATCCAACTGTACTACACTCACGGTGACAATAAATAGCTATATTACTGAGTATGGTGGATAACAGAAAACAGGAAGACAGACTTCATGAATAACACATAACTTAAAGGCACAGATACAGGAATTTTGTGGACAACATATGAACTTTTATTTTGCAAATGGAACTCTGTTAATAAGGACCACATCCAGTATATATGTTTTTTAGGATTTTATATATATATATATATATATATATATATATATATATATATATATCTACATATACTTTTTATTTTTTTGGAAGATATCACTAAATATTGTCACTGGGAGGTACAGTTGTATTATATATATTACTGCAGGGCACTATTTTTATAATACTTTGATGCTTGGTTACATGTGGGAACACATAGGATGTGAGCAGTAATAAATAATAAATACTGTATCTGGTGTATTACAGACTGCATATATTTTTTGTAGGGAATTGTGCTGTGTTTTTGTTAAATGTCATTTTAGAGGGTTTTTTGTTGCATACATTTGCAAATGCAAGCCACATTATGGGTTGCCCTGTCGGCACCCTGCTGTCGACATCCTTCAGTTTGAAAGAACCACCTCTCCAGTGCCTGAAAGGGGTCAATACCAGGAAGAAACGGGAATCAGACATTTTTGTGGTCTTCAATTTAAACATGAAGTAGTCAGATAAAAAATAGTTTATTGTGGATGGAGGAATCAATAGGTTTCAATTGTTCAGAGTGTGGGACTGAAGGAGAGAAATCTAACCATGTATGGCCAGCTTTAGTCTAATCTATCTGAGCTTCCAAGCTGGGACATGTACTGTATATTGCAATTTGTAAATTGACAGCAAGTATGCCACGGAGGTAGCCCCTTCCTCCACAAGGATAACGCAACACAAGAAGCACAGATTTGCTAAAGAAAGTCGATAACCCTCCATGTGTCTGCCTGAAATCCAAACAAATCAAAAATGGCAACTGCCTGGATCAATTTATAAGTAGGAAAAATAAGACAAAAAAAAATGTAAGTGCCATTCATAGAATAGACCCTGTGAGCAGTACCGTATTACTGATCATGACAATGCACAACTAGTTCTCTGAAGCATGTAAATTGATGAGTAGGAATCCTTCATCCGTGTCCACTAATCATGCACAGCAAAATAGCAATTAATCCACCTGACTTTCCAGAAGACAATGCATAAAAAAATCTAAGAGATCTATTTAAAAACCAATGCGTTTTGGATTTCCTGAACTGCTTAATCAGTGAAAGAGGGAGCTGCCGATGATTCTCTTCCTACCTCTGTTCCTTTCTCCCTTTCAGAAACCTAAGATGCCTGCCCAAACCCCAGGGATTCCCACAATGTGAAAGCATCCATTAAATGCTATCCCAGGCTGAGTCTACTGCAGGAAATCAAAGTGCGTTTAATAGCTTTTCTAAGTTATTAACCTTTCAGACCATCTAACAGTACTGTTATACATTTTTGCTATGTCTTTTTAAGTGGATGGGGCAAAAAATGTTGTAATGAAAGAAAAACACTGTTGAACTATTGCTACACTGTCATTTAAAGGGAATTCCTGCCCATACCATTATTTTTAAAAGCTTGTCAAAATGAACTCATTGTGTTATACATGTCGCTAAGTGAATAAAGTCCGGGGATGTTGTAGTAGGGTCTTTGGGAAAACCTTGTCTGCACTACAAGCTGGTTGGCAAAAGAGGTTCCCAAATTATTAGTCTACTGATAGAAGGGACAAACATGGACTGGTGTACAGTTGATTTCCCTGGAAGCAGCACAGAAGCTCCAAGCCTTTGCTTAAATTTCACATTTGATTGAAATGTACTGTTGAAAGCAATTTCCCAGTATAATAAAAAATTCCCATAAACAAATATACAGCAATTGGTATTTTGTTGTTTTGGCTAATGCAAATTAGAAAACTGCTTTCATTTTTAAATAGTAGTGTCAGTGGTCTTTGCCTCTTGAACTGTTGTCTTTCTGCTAAGGAATATGGGACCTGTTCTTTTTTTGTATCGGAAAAATACGCCAAAACATCTGCCTTGGAAACCATTGATTTGATTTGATTTGATTTTTTTTTGCAAGAATACAATGTATCAACTTTCTTCTCAGGCTCCAATTGAAAACATTTGTTTATTGGCGCACTTATTTATTTTTCTATCGGTTTGCCTTTTTAATATTCTGGAGGTAGCCAAGGTCATAATGATGCGAAAGCTTCTGTTGAATAGGTCTACTTGATTTTTACTCTACATCCTAGATGCTTAAAGTGGTTTAAAAGGCTGAAGGTTTTTATTACCTTCCGTGGGCCTAATGCTTACCTGAGCCCGATCTCGGTCTAGTGATGTGCAAGAGAGCAGTGGCTGTCCCAGCTCTCTCCCTCCTCACTGGCTCAGGGATAGTGGAGAAAGACAATGAGGAGGGAGTGGGGGACAGGGCTGAGCCATGCTCTGTGTGTCTATGGACACACAGAGCGGGTTTCAGGAGCATGCATGCACCAGTGCCCTCATAGCAAGTGGCTTGCTATGGGAGCATACAGCAGGGTTGTCACAAACACTGATGGCGACCTCTAGTGACCCACTGGCCGGAGTCCCCCAGGGCGCGGAGTCTAAGCCCAGGTCTGCTGGTTTACCAGAGCCCCTGATGGTGGGGATGGACTTGAAGCAGACCAGGACCAGGTCACAACCCCTGAGTGACACCAACCGTGGCAACCGCCAATGGCGTGTAGCGGGTAGGAGCCAGATGTAAAGAGGTGTGACGTGGGTAGGTAACAGCGAGGCAGACGGTACAGATCGGTAGACAAAGAGTAATCGGGTCACGAGCCGGGTTCGGTAACAGCAGGTCAGACAAAAGGAGCAGGCAGAGGATGGTCAGGGCGAGCCAAAGGTCAGGGCAGGAGAAGATAGCGGTATCAGGTCCAGGCAGGGTCAGCAACAAGGCAATCAGCATACAGGAAGAGCAGGAACACAGGAACAGGGAGAAGACCATCAGGCAACTTGTGTCTGTGCAGGGCTGGTTTAAGTAGCCCGCCCGGCGCTGACAGGCACGCCTGGGTCCTAGTGCCCGCCTGCTGCATGTCTTGTCGGACACCTACGCATGTGTAGACTCATGCGTCGCGGTGGTCCCTGACAAGGGGGGAGGAACCATGAGCACCATCGGGGGACTCGAGAAGAGGAGAATCAGACCTGCTCTGTGCAAAACCATTGCACAGAGCAGGTGAGTATGACATATATATCGAAAAAAACACTTGAGGTTAATTAAAAGATTATATATAAATTTATCAGTACATATCCACCTTAGGTGTTGTCATCGTAACCTAGACTTTACAAAAACAGAAATAAGCCCAAAAGAATGGGCACAGTGGTTACTCCTGATGACAAAGCATGGGGACTGGTGAATGAAGGCAAGGGAAATTAATCGTAATAATTTTTTATCAATAATCAATACATTTAATTACATATGACATGTTTGTTATTTACAAAAAAAGTTACCTTTAGTATTACTTTAATTTACGATAGGTGTCTTCCAGCATATGACATGGGACAGTCATAAAGATCATTAATATTAGTAGTGGGACAAGGTCCTCCTGTAACCAAGGCAAAAATGATCATGTCACTCTCTAACACCCTTTACCAGAGCTGAAGAAGCTTGGCTGTTAGTGTATGCAGCACAAAATAACACCTGTTGCTTTGCAGGATTCCTTATTTTGGTCAATATAAAATGAAATGGGATGGGAGAGTGCGGTCATATCATGGTTTACCCAAAGTGATTTAGTTATAACGGGTATGGTAAAATGGAGCCAGGTTATCATTAACATATTATAACCTAAATTTGTTTTTACATAGGGCAACTAAGGTAACTTATAATTCATGTAAGTGCAGATTTATTCTGCAATTTCTCCCTTTTATGTCGGCAATTACATTGAGATTCTGGTACAAATATAGAGAAATGATTTACAAATAAAACTGGCTTTTATAAAAATGTACTAATAATGCAGTAACACAGAAACAAACAAAATAGAAAAAAACAGAAGCCTTTCTATGAAAATTGGCCCAACAAATGGCCAAAGGAAAGAAGAGGAGCAAGAATAAAGGAGAAATAGACTCATTTTTTGTCTGGGGAAGGATATGCTCACTTAATTGGACTTATATTTTTAAATGTTTTTATACTTTTTAACATTTGTTCCAAATCTCCCTTACATTGTGGTTGCCTGAGGTAAAAGTATGAGTTGACGGCACTGAAAGCATGGGAAGAAGTTCTTTCCAGGAGGAAACACTGTGGTATTATCTTGTATTTTACGCCTGACTTCAAGTTTTGCTGTTGTGAGTGCAATTTCAATGCAATTTTTAAAAATACTATAAAAGCAGGTGGACGTCTCCTCTGTCTTTCATTAAAGGTTTTCAGTCCCCTGCAAAAAGAGAGAATCTGGTGGGGAGGACAAAATTTCACATTTTGTATGCAAACAACCAAATTGCAAGGTATAGAGATGACAGTGGGAAAAGATTACACAGGACACAGAACAAGTGAAGACTGAACTTTGGACCCAGGAAACACTTAATATCCACAAGTTTATGTAAGATGGCAGAGAAGCAAACGGGAGAGCTGTTAGTGAAGGAGACTCGGAAAAGCTGTGCTTGCTTTTAAACACATACAAATGATTTGTGTGGACACAGAAGAAACAATAATGGAAAACTGTTTTTGATTCTTAAAGTGGTTCTACAGTCTTGTTAGAAAAAATTAAATATCAGCAGCTACAAATACTGCAGCTGCTGACTTTTAACGTAAGAACACTTACCTGTCCAGGGATCTAGTGCCCTCCTTACTTAAGCCTGTTCTTCACTGGTCCTCAGGTTTCCTGCACCAGCATGTCTAGTGTGTGAAGCCGGTTGTAACTCCTTGTGGCTTCACAGCCAGCTTCCCACTGCACATGCATGAGTTGTGCTGCTTTTTGTGAATGGTCCTGCAGCCTCTTGGAACCTGTGACTGTGGGCACTAATGAGGCTGCACTGATGGGCACTGATGAGGCGGCACTGATAAGCTGCACTGATGGGAACTGATGAGGAGGCACTGATGGCCACTTGTAGGCGGCACTGATGGACACTGCTAGGTGGCACTGATGCGCTCTGATAGGCTGCACTGGTGGGCACTGATTGGCACTGATAAACTGCACTAATAAGGTGTACTGCTGGGGCTGCACTGCTAATCAGGGCACTGATGATCAGTGCCCTGAATATGAGTGTAAAGAGCTGTCAGGATTGGCAGTTATCGGCTTTCCTTTCCTCACACTGTGACAACACTGAGGAAAGGAAAAGCCGATAACCGTCAATCTGTTTACTTGTGATCAGCTGTGATTGGACACAGCTGATCACATGGTAAAGGGCAGCTGTGATTAGTCCTTTACCACAATCTGTGATCAGTTGTGTGCAAAGGACACACCAGTCACAGATCGCATGCGAGTAGCGTTCTGTCTATAGGCACCCTCCCAGAGGGAGAGAACCGTACTGTGCCTGTCTTTTGGCTATAGTGCAGTAGTGAGTTGGTTAAGGTGGGCTCAGTCAGAAAGCATATGTAATTATATTTTGTCCTGAGGTTTATGTGTACCTGTGAGAATCTCATTTGTGGCATAATAATTACAGAATATTATGTTTTTGCAAGGAATGCATCAAATGTGTACAGTGTAATCTATGTGTATACTCAGACTCTAACTATGCCCTTTTAAACCACTCCCATATTTTATTTAGTGCTATGTAACCTGTCCTACCTTTGTGGCCACATGCACCACATAATCTCGTCTCCAGACTGTTCCTCTTTATGGCAAGTTTAAGTTATTATTATTATAATACAGGATTTATAAAGCGCCAACAGTTTGCTCAGCACTTTACAATATAATGGGAGACAATAGAGGAACAACACAGTTCAATACAAGAGGGTTAGGAGGGCCCTGTTCCTTGGAGCTTACAATCTAAGAGGGAGGGGCTAGTGACACAAAAGGTAATAACTGTGGGGGATAGCCTGTTAGGAGGAATAGAAGATTCCATTATTAGCTGAAGGCGGGATAGGCTTCCCTTAAGAGATAGGTTTTCAGAGATCGCCTAAAAGTAAACAGAGTAGGCGATAATCTATTAGGTATTGAGGGAGGAAAAATCTCCCTAACTGGGTAGAAACCCAACAGAAGCTTTAATTGTTCCAAACTCTGACCAAAGCTAACAAAATTCAGCTGGAGTTGGGGTTTAAACTGCAATATTATATATGAATTATATAACTTCACCTGTGAATGGTTGATTCTAGACCTGGTCCAAATGTTTTCAGTTTATTGTACCATTTAGCTTTTACAACCATGAGCCCAGACAATCACTTTCACACAATATTTTAATAACTAAAAGAGTAACAAAAAACATAATAAAGTACTGATCTACTGTATGTGTTTTCTACAATATAATCAAAAAATCTAATGCAAGCCTCTAATTGGGTGTAGAAATATTCAAAATCTGATTTCTAGTCCTTAGCGATAATAAACAGAAAATGTGTCTGTGCGGCAGTTGACCTGGCCACTCAACACTGCTGGTTTCCTAGATCTTGATTAGAGTTGGCTGTGCCCATCCATGGCCAAACCATGTGTAAAACAGTTAAATAGATTTTCACCATATATTCACTGTAGGTGAATCTTCCTGATGGATGTGTTTTAAATTACAGTTTTGGAATCACCACTAGTGAATGTTCGCTAGTTGCATTCACTAACTCTAAATATTATTATTATGACTCTCGAATTAAACCATTTTCCAATCTGTGTAACTACATTTTTTGGGTAGTACATATGCAATAAGGGAAAGCATACAATGAAATAACACAGATGAAATTATTTCATATTCTTATAAATATCAATAAATGTCATTCATATTCATAAATATAACTCTAACATTTATTTGCAAATGATGAAAGGAGTGGAGATGCATTGCTGGGTCTATGACTATATGGAATTAAATGTAATCTAACATTGTTTATTGTTTTTACGCATTTACAGTTTTTGCATGATGTATATGAGTTTAAATTCAGGATAGAAATATGAGCACTTTACCTGTACTGGAGACAAAATAGTGCAGGGAACTATTTATAATATCTGAACATATTCCCTTTCCTGTCTTTGCCCTTCAGATTGTACCTATTTTCAGACAGGAAGTATATTGTACAGGACACCAGGGATTGGGAGGTAAATGTCCCCTTGGTTGGTTGGTTGGTTGGTTGGTTGTGGTCCCTTTGGAGGGATGACAAATTGCAGGATGAAGTACTCAGGGATTGTCATCTATTCAGGATGAGGTGTTTTTGGGTGATCCGGCAAAAGGGCAAAACTGGCTTGCTGTTTCCCCAAAATTGTTAAGTCCTTATATGAGACCTCAGAGAAATTTTGGATGGAAAACCTCCAACCACTAGAGGTGACTGTAGTCCTGAAACAATTAACACGCCTATGAGAGAGGGCTAAAAAGGACAGGAAGCAGTCAACAGGTGTCTGGGTAATGTGATGTGAAACAGGACAGACTTGTGTGGAAGAGCTGTGGGCTGTTCATCCCTGAGACACTGCTGGCTGTGGAAACTTTTTTTCTGTGGACAACCCCAAAGCACCCGGGGGAGTTTTAGGTCAATTAAGGGACAAGTTTCACTGTCAGAAAGGCAACAGTTTCTTTTGTTCCAGACCAACAGACAAACTATTTTTGTTTGTTAATTTGAAAAATATAGAACACTTTGCTTTTACAAAGTTTGCTGGCTGGTGATCTCAAAGCCCAAAATATCACTATATACAGTGGGGCAAAAAAGTATTTAGTCAGCCACCAATTGTGCAAGTTCTCCCACTTAAAAAGATGAGAGAGGCCTGTAATTGGCATCATAGGTAGACCTCAAATATGAGAGACAAAATGAGAAAAAAAAATCCAGACAATCACATTGGCTGATTGGGAAAGAATTTATTTGCAAATTATGGTGGAAAATAAGTATTTGGTCACCTACAAACAAGCAAGATTTCTGGCTCTCACAGACCTGTACCTTCTGCTTTAAGAGGCTCCTCTGTCCTGCACTCATTACCTGTATGGCACCTGTTTGAACTTGTTATCAGTATAAAAGACACCTGTCCACAACCTCAAACAGTCACACTCCAAACTCCACTATGGTGAAGACCAAAGAGCTGTCGAAGGACACCAGAAACAAAATTGTAGACCTGCACCAGGCGGGGAAGACTGAATATGCAATAGGCAAACAGCTTGGTGTGAACAAATCAACTGTGGGAGCAATAATTAGAAAATGGAAGACATACAAGACCACTGATAATCTCCCTCAATCTGGGGCGCCACGCAAGATCTCACCCCGTGAGGTCAAAATGATCACAAGAACGGTGAGCAAAAATCCCAGGACCACACGGGGGGACCTAGTGAATGACCTGCAGAGAGCTGGGACCAACGTAACAAAGGCTACCATCAGTAACACAAATGGCAAGTACCAGAGACAAGAAAAAGGCATGACAGAGTATCATGTTACCTACGTAAGCAAGATGACCACCAACGCTGTATGAGGGCTGAAATATGAGAAAACTGAATACAGTTCAGGAAAAAGTGCAAGGGAGGCGCTCCAGAGCAACCTGCAGCACCAGAGATGTACATCAAAAGAGAAGGCCAAAACCAGACATGAACCCAGTGTAAAATCACCAAATAAATGTGCTGAAAGTGAAAATAAACAACAGATACAGTACAGTACAACAGCAGACAATTTAAACTCAGCACAGGTAGAACACAGAAGGTGCCAGTACCCATAGCAGAGTAGCCCCACAGACAGTAGAAGGATACTGTACATAAAAAAGATAAGCAGAAAAACCTAAACAGACATGTGACAGGTATCTCCATAGGGAAGATGAATGGAGAGGAAGAAGGCTGTAGCCAGGGCTAGATAGAGGGCTTCAGAGTGAACAGCAAACCGCAGTAAGAGTGTAAACAGGTACCTACAGGGTGACTGTGAATATTTTAGCCCTGTCTGCACTGTGGGGTTCTGATAATTGTGTTGCTATTTATGCATGTAGTGAGTTACAGACTGCTCAAGGCAAGGAAGGGGTTAAGTCTCCCTTTTCCTGGGTGTTCATGGCCCTGCCCATTGCTGTGGTTCCATAAATACGAGGGGAGGGCTCAGGGCCTGGGGTTTCTTCCAAATGGGATTACTATATAGTTCAGAGAGTGCTCACCTCGTGGAACGGGGGGGGGGGGGGGAGGCTGCTGCCAAAATGTGATCGGTGACCACTGCCTCTGGGTCACCCCAAAGGGATGCTACACCTGTAATCAGGACTCTGCCTCTAAAGTACTCTCAAAAGGGACTCTTATCTATTAAGGTATGACCTGGACAGCCGTGTGTAGTTAGTCAGGGAAAGACTGTTTTGTTTGATGCTACTGTATTGACCTGTTGATCTTCAGTAAAGGCTGTTACTGTTTTATGTCTGGTCTGAAGTTCCTCAAAGAGATGCATTAAGGTACATGGCGTATCCAAAAGAACAGGGACTGCAAGTACACACAGGGGTGGAGAGGAGGGAATGGAAGACTATCACAAGTAGTTAACTTAGCAAAGACATTGGCGGGAAGTGTGTAGTTGCTACGGGTAACCATGAACTGATCGTAATGTAATAGCAGCCAGAAAGCAAAGAGTGGTACTGGGCATGCATGACGGGTCCTCTGAATAGCAAGGGGATTGATGCTTTAACTCCCTCCCTAGCGGTCAATGCCCCTGTAGCAATTGAGAATGAACCCATAACATGGAGACCCCATGGACCGAGCCACAGGTACGTGAGAACTGGAAGAGTTAATTAGTGCACGCATGAGGTCCATGCTTAGTGAACTGTGAGACCCCATTCTGTGACTGTGAGTGAGGTGGCAGAGGAAAGCTGGACTGGTAGAATGGAACACAAGCTCAGCAGTGTCCCGCTCAAAATGCTACATTCTGGGAAACAAGGTGGGCAGTGAGAGGAGAGAGTGTTTCACAGTAGGAATCCTGAAGTTGTTACACAGTTGCACAAGGTGTACGGCTCACTTCTAAATATGGAATGACGCCTTCATGCTGAATTCACATGAACGCGGTCCCACCTGGTCTTGGGCGTTAGTGAGCATGCACACAAGAAAAGGTACACCCGCATGTAGCACAAGCTGGCCCTGCCCACAGGCAGAGACAATTGGTAGCAGTGTGGGAGCCACAGTGAGGGGAAGAGAGTAGACAATGTATGCCCACAAAAGTATGTTGATCACACATTAATGGGACATGAATATAATCTGCACTTACAACAATCAGTAAATACAACTTCTGTACCAAAACTAGTGTCATAGATTGATTTATGCAGCCAAGCCCACGCCAAAAAATGAATACATAGGATCAAGGTCAGGTAGATTGTACTATGTGGGGCAATAGAGTAATCGGCATCCGAAAGAAGAACATTGGCAAGTTTTTCCTCATTGAAAACAAAGATCGTCCATTGATAGTTGTTAATTTTGTCCTACCCTGGATGTAAAAGCCTGTTTATAGTTATAGTTATCCCAGCTGAAGATGAGATTGAAGGGATACATCATGTATTAGGCAATTTTGGATTGGAGAGACCACCCACAATTTTTTTCCATGGGCTCAAATGTGGCTCCTTCCTTTGTGAACATTTTTATGGACCACTTTGAATAAGATTTTTTACTGCCTTCATTGATGCCATACAGAGAATTGGTGCTCAATCCCAATAAATTGACTTTGACATATTTAATCTCTGATATCAATTTCCTGGATGTAAGTTTTTGTAAAGATACCTCATATGATAACACCACTCATTTGTACAGATAATCCACAGACAGGAGTACCCTCCTCCATGCACATCCTACATCTCTAGTAAGGGAAATTCCCTTTGCACAAAAGTTGTAGACATATGCTTGTTGGGCAGTGTTTTGACACCTTCCAGGTGTCAAATTAGTTTTTTTATCAAACATAGACTTTCATGCATTTTAGAATATGTGATCCATCTACTCAGTTGCCTATGCAGCTCTTATTATGAGGGCAAAACCATCGCTCCATTCAGAGACTGCTTTCACATTCACTGTTCAGCTATATGGCAAGCATTTATATCAATAAATACCAGCGCAAACCCACATAATAAATTGCATCACCCAACCTATTAAATTAATAATTAATAAATAACAAACTTAAAAAACTGTGACACAAAACCACTTTTGTGCTAATGAAATAATAAAAAAATATATATAAATAAATAAATAAATAATTTTTGAATTAATAAGTCCAGTGACAAAAAATCCCAAAATAACAGTCCCGTGACAAAATTAATTAAATTGTAATTATATTGTAATTTTCATTGGATTCTTCCGTGCCTTTGATCCCTTCACCATCCACCAGTGCAAAAACCAACATTAACCGCACTCACCAGATAATAGTGAGTAAAACGCCTTTCAGGGATATTAAGGGCTCCTGGACCCCCTTTACTTTATATAAGACCTCCAAATAATGCCTCCTCTCGGATATGGATACCTCTTCTGGTTACTCCTCTCACCGAATCCCCCAAGGAAAATCAGGAAGAAGAAAAAACCATAGTGTAATACCGTAGTGGTTTCTCATCAAAAGAATTTCTCCAGACCACTCATCTTTTAGCAGGATATAACCCGCATTTTATTTGAAACAACAACGATCTTTCCTTAAAAACGATCCATTTTCCATGTACAGCGACTTTTGCATAAAGACCCCACAGCCTAGTATACAGCAGGATGGTAGACCTCAGATGCAGACTCATCCACTATGCAAAGATGGCCCCTTGGAACGCACCGCTCGGCGTGCGTTCCACTCACCGGAAATGACGTCAGACGCCGGAACAGGCAACCGGAAGTGCGTCCATTTTTAAGGAAAGATCGTTGTTGTTTCAAATAAAATGCGGGTTATATCCTGCTAAAAAGTGAGTAGTCTGGAGAGATTCTTTTGATGAGAAACCACTACGGTATTACACTATGGTTTTTTCTTCTTCCTGATTTTCCTTCGGGGATTCGGTGAGAGGAGTAACCAGAAGAGGTATCCATATCCGAGAGGAGGCATTATTTGGAGGTCTTATATAAAGTAAAGGGGGTCCAGGAGCCCTTAATATCCCTGAAAGGCGTTTTACTCACTATTATCTGGTGAGTGCGGTTAATGTTGGTTTTTGCACTGGTGGATGGTGAAGGGATCAAAGGCACGGAAGAATCCAATGAAAATTACAATATAATTACAATTTAATTAATTTTGTCACGGGACTGTTATTTTGGGATTTTTTGTCACTGGACTTATTAATTCAAAAATTATTTATTTATTTATATATTTTTTTTATTATTTCATTAGCACAAAAGTGGTTTTGTGTCACAGTTTTTTAAGTTTGTTATTTATTAATTATTAATTTAATAGGTTGGGTGATGCAATTTATTATGTGGGTTTGCGCTGGTATTTATTGATATAAGTTTTTTTGGTTTTTTGCACCTGTGTACAGCAGCATCTCACGGGGAATTGTGTGTGTAATAAGAGAGTCCTGGGCGCTGAGGTTTTTTCTTTTTTTACATATGGCAAGCATTGTCTTCACTTTCCTCGACACATCTGGTTGCATGTAATTTCCTTGAACCAAATCATCCACTATCAACCTGCAAATGCATGGTTTTTGACCATCCTCCCTCGCTTACCAGAGGTGGAGATTGCCATTGCCTCTTATTGCAACTTGAATATCTCTGGATCTAAGCTTTACAAACTGCAGAACCAAAAGGCCTCAATAAGCAATTGGCCTCCAATTGCTTCCTGTGATCTGACTCATTCCATAATATCAAGATTCTGCACCACGTGAGACTGACTTCTTCTTATTTGGAAGCCTTTTAGGGATATGATTGGTGATTTTAAACTGGGTTCATGTCTGTTTTTGGGCTTGTCCTTTGATCTGCATGTGGTGTTAAGGTATGTTGTTTTGTCTCACTGCACAGTTGTCTTGAGGAAGACCAGCTTGTGTCTCATCAAAACATCAAAATAAATGTAATCACGGTGTGTTCACCTTTCAATTCCCGTGGGTGCTGCCTTATTTTATTTGTATTTATTTATGACAGGTACTCATATATAGCGCCGTCAATTTACACAGCATTTTATATTTATAAGGCTTAATATTTTTTATCTTAAAGCATTCAGGTAAAACACATCCCAGTACATGTGCTTTGCTCACTGCCCTCAAACATTTACCTGCTGTCCTTGTCACTGCCACCAACTTGAGGATTGTTCAGCACCATTCTCCAAACTTCCTTGTTCTACTGGAGACGTTATAGGCAGAGAAGTGATAGGATCCTACTGCCATCAGTTGAATTGCTGGAAGTAGGAAAGAGGAGGGAGCAGGGGCATGGCTTATCAGGCGTGTGTTTCTATGGATACACACAACTTGGCTCAGGCCCTGGCCAGAAGTGGTCATGCATGAGTGTGCCCTTAGCCCCAAGAATGCTAAAGGAGAAACACAAAACAGGAGGAGGGTACAGTGGCTTTGGGACCCCCAGAACAATGAGACATTTAAAAGGACAAGCACTATACATACAGTTGTACTCAAAAGTTTGCACACCCTGGAAGAAATCGCAAAATTTGATTTTAAAAATATGGCTGATCATGCCAAAAAACTGATCATATGAAGCAATGCATTATCACGTAATTGTTTGGCTTCTTTTTAAATCATGATAACAGAAATCACCCAAATGACCCTGATCAAAGTTTACATACCCTGGAATGTTTGGGCTTGGTACAGGCACACAAGGTGACACACACAGTTTAAAATGGCAATTAAAATTTAATTTCCCACATCTGTGGCTTTTTAAATTGCAATTAGTGTCTGTGTATAAATAGTCAATGAGTTTTTTAGCTCTCACATGCATGCACTGAGAAGGCTAGATACTGAGACATAGGTATCAGAATAGAACTGTCAAAAGACCTGCATAACAAGGTAATGAAACTTTATAAAGATGGAAAAGGATATAAAAAGATGTCCAAAGACTTGAATAAGCCAGTCAGTACTGTTAAATCACTTATTAAGAAGTGGAAAATTCAGGGACCTCTTGATTCCAAAGGAAGTACAAGCAGACCAAGAAAGATTGCAGCCACAGCTGCAAGAAGCATGTTCGGGATACAAAGAAAAACGCACAGGTAACCTCAGGAGAAATACAGGCTGCTCTGGGAAAAACCCCAGTGTGGTTGTTTTGAAGGAGCACAATACAATACTGATCTGCATGGTCGAGGTGCCAGAAAGAGGCCTTTAATGCGCCAAAACATTAAACAAAGAAGAAAAACAAAACAAGGCTTTATGTGAGTATGTAAGAGAATATCATTACAACAAGGCCGGGATCATCACACAGCAGTAGAGTTCAAAATACCCTGCCCAGCAAGATTACTACACTGCTAAAAAAATTAAAGTAACACTTTTTAAGCAGCATCGTGTATCAGTATAGCATCAAGTCAATTAAACTCCTAGGATATTGATTTGGTCAGTTAAGTAGCAGAGAGGGTTGTTAATCAATTTCAGCTGCTTTGGTGTTAATTAAATTAACAACACGTGTACTAGATGGGCAACAATGAGATGAATTCCAAAACAGGAATGGTTTTACAGGTGGAGGCCACCACATTTTTTTTCCTTACCAGTCTTTCTGACTGTTTTTCACTAGTTTTGCATTTGGCTAGGGTCAGTGTCACTACTGGTAGCATGAGGCAATACCTAGACCGTACAGAGGTTGCAAAGGCAGTCCAACAACTCCAGGATGGCACATCAATACGTGCCATTGCCAGAAGGTTTGCTGTGTCTCCCAGCACAGTCTCAAGAACATGGATGAGATTCCAGGAGACAGGAAGTTACTCTAAGACAGCTGGACTGGGCCGTAGAAGGTCCTTTAACCCATCAGCAGGACGGGTATCTGCTCCTTTGTGCAAGGAGGAACAAGATGAGCAATGCCAGAGCCCTACAAAATGACTTCCAGCAGGTCACTGGTGTGAATGTCTCTGACCAAACAATCAGAAACAGACTTCATGAGGGTGGTCTGAGGGCCCGACATCCTCTAGTAGGCCCTGTGCTGACTGGCTGGCACCATAGAGATCGATTGACATTTGTCATTGAACACCAGAATTGGCAGATCCGTCACTGGCACCCTGTGCTTTCACAGAATAGAGCAGGTTCATCCTGAGCACATGTGACAGACGTGAAAGGGTCTGGAGAAGCCGTGGAGAACATTATGCTGCCTGTAACATCATTCAGCATGACTGTTTTGGTGGTGGGTCAGTGATGGTCTGGGGAGGCATATCCATGGAGGGACACACAGACCTCTACAGGATAGACAATGGCACCCTGACTGCCATTAGGTATCGGGATGAAATCCTTGGACCCATTGCTAGACCCTACGCTGGTGAAGTGGGTCCTGGGTTCCTCCTGGCGCACAACAATGCCCAGCCTCATGTGGCGAGAGTATGCAGAAATTTCCTGACGGATGAAGGAATTGATACCAATGAATGGTCCCCACACTTGCTGGACCTAAATCCAATAGAACACTTCTAGGACATCATGTTTCGGTTCATCCGATGCCCTCACGTTGCACCTCAGACTGTCCAGGAGCTCAGTGATGCCCTGGTCCAGATCTGGGAGGAAATACCCCAGGACACCATCTGTCATCTCATTAGAAGCATGCCCCGACGTTGTCAGGCATGCATACTGCACGAGGGGGCCATACAAACTACTAAGTACCATTTTGAATTTCTACAACGAAATTTCAGCAAAATGGACTAGCCTGCTGCATCATTTTTTTACTTTGATTTTCGGGGTGTCTTTGAATTGAGTCCTCTGTAGGTTGATCATTTTCATTTCCATCCAACGATGGGGCATGCTTACGTTCCTAACACATTATCCAGTCCATTTCAGTACAGATATCCAGCATGATATTTTTCCCCATTGAGATCTGAAGTGTTTTCAAAGTGTTCCTTTAATCTTTTTTGAGCAGTGTATATACTAGTGGTAGCCAGTAATAAAAGCAGACCAGTGTACAGATGGAGTCTTGTTGAGCAGCCTTGGTATGTTACAGTATAACACCGGCTCAATTAAACTGGACCTATATGTAAAATCTAAAATTTGTCTGCTTAACAAGGATTTAGTCATCCAGTTTAATGTGACAACTCAAAACAGTAAAAAAAAAGAAAATACAATACCTGATTAGAATCAAAAGAGCACATCCATACATTTGAAAGTGCTTAGGCGCACTCTTCTTGTAGCCACCAAGGAGCCTATCAGTAGCTTTATAAAAATACTCTGCCCACTCCTGTTTCTGATTACAGGAATATATTAATGGGACAGGGTCTAGGAATAGAAAGCACTACTCCACATAGACACTATGCAATAGGTAAAAAAATTAGCCTGGGCAAGAGAGCTCCTGCAGAATGCAGAATTACTGTACGTGCTGTATAATACAATAGACATATCTGATTCTGAGGATAAAGTGTCTAGGTTTGTATTAAGACACACAAAAATCATAAACACAATGCAAAGCTGGTAATACAGAGGGGAATATGACTGCATAATTCTGAATGACAATATCCTTCACATGCTTTTAGGGTCAGTTCACACTGGAATGCACATGTTCCTGTGCCATCCTGTGTGTTCTGGTTTTGACAGCCCATTCATTTCAATATGCTCCCAACAATTCATGATCCAAGAACTGAACGTGTGATGGCTGTTTTAGGCTTTCTTTCTTTGATTTTCATCTGGTGATCTGGCCAGCAAGTCTATTGTTTTTAAAAAAGAAAAGCCCTCCAGTAGAATGTATGTGTTTACATAGATGAGACAAACCATCTAACACTAGCAGGGGTGACATGTACAATTGTTATCCAAAAAAAACCAAACTGTTAACTGTAAGTGATCATAGAATTTGAACTGAAGTTTGGCTTAAATTTGTTAGTGTATTTAAATCTGCCAATACATTTAACGCTACACTCCCCCCAAACTGATAATGCTGTTGTTTGCTGTGCCCCTTGTGCTCATTCATCCAGAGTGGGTGCACTGTAATACAGGACGCGTGTTACTGGCCATATCACCAGGTGAAAACTGGGAAAAAGTCAAAGAAAGGAAAACTGATGCAGCCACCACATCTAATGATCGGTAAGCTGCAATACATTACATTTTTGGTTTTGGGTTTAATGTTGCTTTAAATTAGGACATTTTTCTGCCACATATCAATCCAAATACAAACACTATATTTGTACACACAGCACAGCTTCAATCCTGTAACTCCCAAAATGTTGTGACTATCCAATCAAAACAAAGGCTCAGTTTACACTGCCACAAATTGGGATCTGACTTGTGAGACCCCAAGTTGCATGGCATGTGAAATCCCATGTTAGTCAATGAGAGCTGTCTTAATTAGCACTACTGAAGTCGCTCCGACTTTCGTAAAGGTTCCTGTACTACTTCAAGGTGACTTCTATCTGACTTGTGCCCATATACTTTAATTGAAGTCTCTTCCAAGTCGGATCCTCATCTACATTGATGTGATTTGGATCCGACATTACAGGAAGATTACCTAGGCATTCCCTGAAACTTGCTTCAGAGTTGCTTCAAAGTAGTACTCAAGTCACCTGGCAAAGTCGTGGCGACTTTCAGGTAGCAGTAGTGTGAAGACGAGACTAATGGTTATTGGCACCTTTAGGCTAAGTTCACAATGAAATAATGCAAATTCCTTCAGGTTTCAAGTATGATTCAAGGAATGCCTGCCCTGCGATTCAGCTGGCTTTCAGCTTGGATAGCAATGTGTTTTTCCTGTGATTTTGATACAGTTGCAATTTGGGATTAATGCCCTTGGGGTCTCTCTCTCTAAATCAGATCGCACCACTCCAAAGTTGCACATGACACTTTTACAAAATTCACTGCGTGTGGACTGCATAGATGTGAACAACCTTCATAGGAATTCAGGTTATTTTCCATGTCATGCGAATCACTCAGTTCTAAAATGCATAAAAAAAAAACGCATTGTTTGAGCCAGGGCTTACTAAAATGCTCACATGAAATGTATGGTATTGCAATATAGCAACATTTACACATTCATACTCATGTAAAACGACAAGGTTAGAGTGCATTGAAAATATTCTCTTAGTACATAGCAAATGTTATTCTTTAGTGGCAAATGCCCATCGTCTACTCTGATTAGTCACGATTTTCACTTTTAGTGTCTGTGGGAATAAGCAAGATATCTGACTCAGAGCTTAGCCTAATGTTCATTATGACTGGATTTTGTGTGGGTTTGCAAATATCTGTCTGTATTTTTCCTCAGTGTAGGGGAACAGAGTTGTTTAGAAATAAAAGGTTCTTGATAAGGCAGAAAGACATTGAACTGACCTTCCCTTTGTGACATCATATAGGGTATCTACACAGTTCCTGGCAACTTTTCCATTCTGATAATAAACTGTCAATGGAAGACCCATCGGAAGCCAGAGCATCATTGGATTGTTAATGTTGTGGCTTTTAGCTGAATGACCACAACAGCTATATTTAATAGTGCAGGAAATAAAATCTAAAAAGTAACCTGATAGCTTAGAAGTCAAGTTTATAGCAAAATATGTCGATTACACAGTTAGCCATAAGTTTGTAAAAAGTAATAAGATATATACACAATTCATTGGAAATCATGGGACAACATGTAGGCCCATGGATCCTCGTGCAGGGGACTCAGATATATATTTACTCTTTGTGACATTTCGAGGTTCGGATCACTAGCAAGCCATGTAATTGTGAAAAAAAGTCTTTATTTCTCCAAAAGGTAAACAAAGCAGCTTATCTTCAGCATAAAACAATCAAAAACAGTCCATAAGCTCTGGTACAAGAACAAAGCTTTGGCTTACCACCAGCATAGACTTGTCTTACAACAGGGTTTTCGAAGTTCATGCCTGTTCCATAGGTCCAGAAATGGGTCACAGAAGTCCAGCAGTGTCTTAGTCAAACACCTCAGTCATCTCACACTGTTCTACTCCACACAACACCTCGTAAACTTGCTGGCTACTTCCCACCCTTTTCAGAGCGTTCCTGAAGGTCAGCCAGTCCTGAGCAATCAAAGCTGCTTCTCTTGTCACCTCCCTTAAAGGGACCACAACCCAATATATGGTGACACATATCCACCATTCAGGACCCATCCCTGGCATTCTGTATATTTTATACACATGCACAGCATTGGTAGAGCACATCCCCTATTCACTTAGAGTTGGCCCAATATCTATCACCGAAAACTACTGCTTTAGAAACGGAATTAAATATTTGTGCTGAAAGTTTTTGATAGAGTAGCACATTCCCTATCTTAAGCTCTATCTCATGCTAACTCTTCCAGTAATCATACACCCAACACTATTCTTCCCTGTGAGCCTAACTCTTCTACCCCTTTATTGTATCTAAAGGCAAAACTTTTTTGCATTTTGAATGGAATGGTGAGGAGTTAGAGCCCTTGTCAGGACTGTATTATTATCTATGGTCCCCTTGGGGAAAGTCACTCTGTCTGTTTGTACTGATGTCCTCGTAGTGCTGAAAGTGATGAAAAATACAAAATGTTTAATTTTCACCAGAGCAGGAGTAGAAAGAAAATATTTTATTAATGTTTAACTTTTATTGTTATTATTATTTTTTGAAGACTGAATATTACAAAAAATTAAAAATTTAAAAAACAGTATACAATGTAAATTAGAATACAAAATGTGATGAAGCAATACAAAGCACTGACAAAAAAAGAACACAAAACTACGTTATGAATGGTTTCATACATACATTTAAATTATGATTTGAAATACAATCAACATCAATAGGCATATGATGATTTATAATCAAGGATCCCATCTATCAGTGGAGTGGAACATAGAGATGTGTAAAGTGTGAAAAATAGTTACCATTAACATAATAGAATCAATTTGGGCTGCTATTTGTGAAAAAGGGACAACCGAAGGATTTCAATAAAGAGCTATCACCCATTGTGTGGCTACACAGATCATATGGATACGTTTCTCAGAAAAATAGGGAATATCAGGAACAGGGGATAACAGAAGACAGCCATAGTTAATGTGATTGGTCTTCCCACAACCTTGGTTGATAGAGTGGGGAGAGGAAACCTTTCAATGGGGGCACTTGTTTCTGTAACAACTGTCTAGAGGTGATTTCCACCACTTCATGTTGTTTCTATGAAAACACCTTGGAATGCTCAGAGGTTTTCAATATTGTTTTAGGGTTCTGGTTTATATTTTACATTTTAGTGTTTAGCTGCTACACAGGTATTGTATTTCTTGAAGATTTTTGTGGGGTATTTTTCATAAACCAAGTGATTCCAGAACTGGCATCTTGTGGCACAGGAAGATTGGTCTTTTGTGCAGAGAATGCAGGTGTAAAGCACATGAGTTTGCAAACATGGTGTTTAATTTACTTATCGTTGTTGTACAGCTGCAAGAAAAAGTATGTGAACCCCTTGGGATTACGTGGAGTTTTGCATGAATTGGGCATAAAATGTCACAACAATAGAAGAACACAGTCTGCTGAACATAATACTACACAAACATTAGATGTTGCCATGGTTTAATTGCACATAACATGTAAACATTCACAGTGCAGGGAGGAAAAAGTATGTGAACCTTTGGACTTAATAACTGGTTGACCCTCCTTTGGCAGCAATAACCTCAACCAAACATTTCCTGTAGTTGCAAATCAGACCTGCACAATGATCTGGAGTAATTTTGGACCACTCCTCTTCACAAAACTGTTTCAGTGTAGCAATATTCTTGGGATGTCTGGTGTGAATCGTTCTCTTAAGGTCATACCACAGCATTTCAATCGGGTTGAGGTCAGGACTCTGACTGGGCCACTCCAGAAGGCGTATTCTGTGGTGTTGCAGCCATTGTTTTGTTGAAGTACTTGTATGCTTTGGGTCATTGTCCTGTTGCATCACCCATGCTCTGCGGAGCTTCAGTTGGCGGACAGATGGTCGTATGTTTTCCTGCAAAATGTCTTGATAAACCCTGGAATTCATTTTCCCATCAATGACAACAATCCGTCCAGGCCCTGAGGCAGAAAAGCAGCCCCAAACCATGATGCTCCCTCCGCCATGTTTTACAGTGGGGATAAGGTTTTGATGTTGGTGTGCTGTGCCTTTTTTTCTCCACACATAGTGTTGTGTGTTCTTCCCAAACAACTCAATCTTGGTTTCATCTGTCCACAGTATGTTTTGCCAGTAGTGCTGTGGAACATCCAGGTGCTCTTTTGCAAACTTCAAACGTGCTGATATATTGTTTTTGGACAGCAATGGCTTCCTCCATGGTGTCCTCCCATGTACTCCATTCTTGTTTAATGTTTTCCTTATTGTAGATTTGTCAACAAAAATGTTAGCATGTGCCAGAGATTTCTGTAGGTCTTTAGCTGACACTCTGGGATTCTGCTTTACCTCATGCAGCATTCTGCACTGTGCTCTTGCAGTCATTTTTACAGGATGACCACGCCTAGGGAGAGTAGCAACAGTGCTAAACTTTCTCCATTTGTAGACAGCCTGTCTTACCATGGACACATGAACATCAAGGCTTTTGGAGATACTTTTGTAACCCTTTCCAGCTTCATGCAAGTCAACAATTCTTGATCGTAGGTCTTCTGAGAGCTATTTTCTGCAAGGCATGGTTCACATCAGACACTGCTTCTTGAAACCAGTAAACCCAAAACAGGTGTGTGTTTTTTAAGGGCAGGACAGCTGTCAGCAACACATCCAATATCATCACACTGATTGGAGTCAAGGTTGGCTCACTCCTGGCTCCAATTAGCTCTGGGAGAAGTCATTAAGCTAGGGCCTCACATACTTTTTCCTCCCTGTACTGTGAATGTTTACATGCTATGTGCAATTAAACCATGGCAACATCTAATGTTTGTGTAGTATTATGTTCAGCAGACTGTATTCTTCTATTGTTGTGACTTAGAAGACGTTCAAAGCACATTTTATGCCCAATTCATGCAAAACTACACGTAATCCCAAGGGGTTCACATACTTTTTCTTGCAACTGTATACTGTATTTAGGGTCAATAAATTGTTTTATTTTGGATAGTGTAAGGAATGGTGAAAACCCCTACCCTAACCTAGATTTATCTTCATCTCGCAGGCAGTGTTTATCACTACAAGTGTCACCTTTGGAAGATTTCCCTTTTTTTCTTGCTTCAGTGACAACAGTATTTTTCATTTTCATTTTCATTACCAGTGACAATGGTCAGTACCACAAATAGAAGGTTGCATCTATTGTAGGTACACAGACATCAATGAAAATAGTGGTTCTAACCCTTTTTGTTTCTATATAAAATTATGACAAGTTTTAGCTTTAGTGACAAGTTGAAACTAGATGATAGTTGCTATTAACCTGTAGGGTCGCTTTGCTTCTTCATTCAATTCGGCCAAAAGCCTGTCCACAGATAGACAATTTAGGTTAAATGTCATTACAACTGATTTTATATGTAGAACCATCATTTGGCACTTTGCATTAATTAATGTGTAAAACGTTTAGGCTTATATTTGCATTACTCACAACATTTATTTGAAAAAGAGGTCACAAAATTAGACCTCATCATATCCTAGCCTTCCAGGCTTTTTTCATTATATTTCCATTTGGGCTATAGATAAATGTGAATTCCATACAGTCATCCCTGCCCTCCTTTTACCTTTCCATAAAAAGTAATTTATTTTAATTGTTTTTTAATATGACACAATTTATGTTTAAAACAATACAATGTAATATTTCCTGTCCATGTTATATTTACTGCTTTTGCTGTACTCCTCCCTCACCACCACAAAAAACATGGCATTATCACTTTTAATAAAATGTTCACCTTAGCCAGGCTTCCCATTGTCAAAAAGTAGAGTTGGGCTCTAAGCATACATGTGAAACCAAGAAACCTATACAAAAACTGACTTTCTGAAAATCATTATGTGCTTAGAGCTAAGCACACCCAACCCCATGTGCAAGACTCATTCTTTTTACCTTGAAACCTTAGAAGTCATGGGGGGGGTTCATTATCAAGCAAACTAGCAAAACAGATTCAAATTAGTTTGCCTCTCACTTAGCAAGGTCTATTCAATAGGTTTACAGGGGACGATTTATCAATCATGTTAGTGACCCAGAGACAAATCAGACTGTATCTCCTTTAGCAAAGTCTCTGCAACAGGTTTAAAGTGTATTAGTGACCCATCCATCTGCTGTCCTGGCCAGCCAAGTACGAAAGTTTCAAAAAGTCTGCAACAAATTTATCACTGGGATGAGATATTTTTCCACTCTAAACAGACACACAATAAAGTAGTGGTAAGGGCAGGCTGTATTCTGTAAGAGTGCTAATTTACAGTGGCAGAGGTAGGAATTTTTAGCTCAAGCTATAACCTTGGGGCATAGTGCTTCTGCAACCAAGGGCTGTTAGTTATCTATAGTTCAGCTTTAAACAGGCCAGCTAAAGGCCTTTGTTAAAAAATAGCATGAAGCAGATACTTTTCATTAAATGTGTCATAAAATTGCTAGGTCACAAAAGAACCTTAACAGGTCTTTATGCCAAACATAACAGGTGTCTAAACAAATGTATAAATAAATCATGACTAATTTGATACAATATATGACTATGCTATGATTAACAGAAAGCTAATTTGTCAAATAAATATCCTAAAAGATTTAATAATTTGATGTATATCCTGTTTAGTCTCTATCAAATTGTCATTAATGCTCTGCTTAATATATTGTTTATCAGACTGTAACGTGGTCATATGAAAATATGAATGCATTTAGCTATCTAGCCTGGAGGGAAGGTCTGCTGCAAATACCATGAATGCTTCAGCACTCCTAGATCCTAATTTACAGGCCCTTTGATTGGTTACGTCATTTCAGTACACACCGGCCTTAGGAACCAGAAAATATGGCTGTATCTGCAGCTTGTCATCAGTTTTCCATTGAAACTATGCAGATTCATTCTGACAGCCAGTGACTCTGTCACACATCAAGCTTATGCTGCAGTAAGTTTGACTCTGCCATAACCAAAAACCAGGCAAATCTTGTTAAATACCTTTCATTTTTTTTAAATTTTCCTTTCCTTTCAACCTCATATCAAATCTCTCACAAACACATGCAGGCTCCACCTCCGGAACATCTCCAAGATACGCTCCTTCCTTACCCCAGACACCACTAAACTACTAGTACACTCCCTGATTATCTCACGCCTGGACTACTGCAACTCACTCCTCACCGGCCTACCCCAGTGCAGGCTCTCCCCGCTTCAGACCATCCTGAACTCAGCGGCCAGACTCATCCACCTCACCAGCCGCTCCACCTCTGCCACCCCCCTCTGCCTCTCCCTCCACTGGCTCCCCATTGCCCAACGCATTAAATTCAAATTGCTCACCCTGACCTATAAGGCCATTCACAACACTGCCCCTAACTACCTCACCGACCTGATTCCCAGGTACCACCCTACCCGTACCCTTCGCTCTTCACAGGACCTCCTTCTATCTTGCTCCCTGGTCTCCTCCTCCCACGCACGACTGCAAGACTTCTCCAGGTCCTCCCCCATCCTCTGGAACTCACTACCCCAATCCATCAGACTGTCACCTTCCCTCCTCACCTTCAGGCGCTCCCTGAAAACCCACCTCTTCAGGGAAGCCTACCCCACCCTCACCTAACAGCCGCTGCCCTTCCCTCCTCCTACCACTCCATCCCCCACAGCCGTTTCCTCCTGTGCCTCTATCCCCTCCCTCCTAGATTGTAAGCTCGAAAGAGTAGGGCCCTCTTACCCCTTGTGTACTGTTTGATGCTACTGTTCTGTTTCATGTATTGTCCCCCCTCTATTGTACAGCGCTGAGCAAACCCTTTGGCGCTATATAAACTCGATAAATAAATAAATAAATAAATACATTTTTGATTTCCCTTTTGTCACAATTTAGCCTGCAGTTTTCTCCTAGACCCGTAATTCCATTCACGTGTTGTTTGAATTCTGTGCCCAGCTATGGGCATCACCAACTATTCTGTGGATTTATATTTTCTTTCCCTTTTATCCCTTGCTGGCCCACCTCACATTCTGCTTCCCTATAAAAGCCATGCTCAGTGCAGCCCGTGTTGCCGAAGTAACTTTCCATTCCTCTGAGTGCCTGTTTGCCTACTGTTGGCTGTATTCAGTGTCTGACTTCCCGTGTACTGACCCTGACTTCGTCTACTGTCTCTGCTTGCCTGCTGCCCACCTTGACCTTAATGTGTTTCTTGGACTATCTTCTGTCTACTGCTGTTTGTACTTTGCACGCGAGTGGTCTCCACATAATCAGCTGAGGGTACCTGGGGGCTGGGACCTGGTTTCAGCTTTCTGCAAGTCAATCCCTACCATCAAGGGCCCTGGTGAAGAAGCAGGCTATTAGAAATTCTGTATACACTCAGCAGCCAATTTATTAGGTTCACCTGTTCAATTGCTTGGTAACACAAATTGCTAATCAGCCAATCACATGACAGCAACTCAATGCATTTAGGCATGTAGATGTGGTGAAGACAACTTGCTAAAGTTCAAACTGAGCATCAGAATAGGGAAGAAAGGGGATTTAAATGACTTTGAACGTGGCATGGTTGTTGTTGCTAGATGGACAGGTCTGAGTATTTCAAAAACTGCTGATCTACTGGGATTTTCACATACAACCATCTCTAGGGTATACAGAGAATGGTCAGAAAAAGAGAAAATATCTTGTGAGTAGCAGTTGTGTGGACGAAAATGCCTTGTTGATGTCAGACGTCAGAGGATATTTACTTGGCACTAGCAAGGTGTATCTATTAAAGTGGCCGGTGAGTGTATAACCCTACAAAACAGACAGTGCACAGTCCACATGTGCTTTTCTGTTTCACTGCAACAAGGAAAACAGGAAACTTTATTTAGAGGAAAGACATAATACCCTGGAATTCATAGAGATTGGCACAGGCAGATTTTACAAAAGTGTCTGTCATGCATTGTAAAAGTGGTGAAGAATGCACCAAATTCATGTACCTGTCTAGAGCGTGTACTTGAATTTAACTCATGTGGCGCCATTTTTAGAATGCACCTGAAACACTCTCACAGAATTTGTCTGAACCATGCTTCTCTGTACACCAAAAGAGAGCTGGTCTTAATTAGGTCCACTTTTACAACTGGTGCATTCAAAGTGATGTGTGTACAATAAAGGGTTAGACTTTATTACTTTAAAGTTCTTATGTTTAACCTTTCAGATATGCTGATGTAATGCAATAATTTCAAACAAATTGAAGATATAATAATAAAAGGAATTTACTTAGTTTGGTTTAAAGAGGTATTACAGATGATAAAAATGGATAAATATGGCATATTCAATCCAGGGGGAGTTCCACAACTTCTTCATTTGAAGTCCCAGGGGGATATTTCCATAGTTGTTGTATGTTTCAATATTTGGGATGTTGGCAAAAACAGTGTAAATGGTGGGGCATTGTACCCAATTTCCTAGTCTTTGTAATGTCACCAGGCCAGACACAGACAACAGTAAAATACATAGGTTCTAGCCCTTTCTCTCTCTATACAAAACTTAAAACAATTGTGTAGTGCTCCACTCTAACTGTGACAATGAGTAACGACCTGTAGTCTGCATGCAAGCAGCTCACCTTAAGCTGACCATACACAAGTCATTTTCCCCCAAGGCAGTGGAGAGCGGGTCTCATGTCCCCCAAGGCGGTGGAGAGCGGGCCTCGTGTCCCCCAAGGCGGTGGAGAGTGGGCCTCTCCTTGTGTCCCCCGCGGAGGCGGAAGTTGGAAACCAGAAGTCGGCTTCACAACAAGGCTTGGAGTGCAAGTGGAATGCAAATCGATCCCCGGGGCCTGGGGATCGCATTGCAAGCCACCCGCTCCATCTGTGCTTGCCACAAAGGGATTTCCCCTCGCAATTAGTGAGCGGGCGAGTGAAAATTTCAAGCCCTGCATTAGACCATATGATTCAGAATATATTAGTCATATTATATAGAGATAGATAACACTTAAAAGGTGATCCCACACTTAAAACATATATAAATACTGTTGCGCTAACTCATATATAAATAATAGTCCATAAAAAGTTCAACGATATGCTTCGGACAAATGAAGCCTTTTCAAAAGAACACAGTGCTCCACCTTGACTTAGTGTTCCTCCACCTAAAAATAAATGGATGGCCGCTCACCTCATACCATGCACCTATAAATTAATACCGGTCAACCAAGCATGGTAATTCCATCAAAGATGATCTAGATGGCAGCAGAGTGCTGATGACAGGTACCCCTTCAATGACAGTATATACGGGACTCTTCTCAGCTTAACTCCACATACAGAAAGAACAGAGGACATCTCCCATAGTGTATTACTGTTTATTTTCACATAAACCTGTTCCAGAGTGTCACTCACATGATAAAAGCAGTAGCAGATCGATTTTGAATTTAAAACTCGCGCTCCGTAAAAAGCCAGCAATGACATCACTAGGCTTTGCCCCGCGCGTTACGCCACCAACCATGTGGCTTCATCAGGGAAACAGGTTTTATGCAGTCATAATTGCCTATCCCTAGTATGTGGTTGGTATATCTGCATCAAACAGCATAGTTCTTCCACTCTCAAATAGAGTACGGTTTATTCTTTCTGCAACCCTGTTTTGTTCTGGGTAGTATGATACAGTAGTTTGAAATATTATGCCATGCTTTCTGGAAATCACTTGTGTGTTATCACCTGTATATTCAATTCCATTGTCTGTGTGCAATACACTCGGCATTTTGCCAAATTTGTTGCTTACTTGAGCCAAATACTGTTCAGGTTTCTCTGGTACATCACTTTTGTTGTGTAACAGATATAGTGTAGTATACCTGGAGTAATCATCTATAAAACTGAGAAAACACCTCTTCTTTCTTGGAGTCAATTTTTCCATTGGAACAAAAAATCTGCATTCACTATATCTCGTGTCCTACAGCACACAGAACATGGAAATGCAATTATTTTAGTAAATATAAACGGCTAAATACCTTTTCTCATTAGTAGTATATGTAAGTCTTGTGATCTCTATTAGTTGCAGGCCGAGCAGAATCCTATGAAGCAGCATTACCCCTGACTCTGTCTGGACAGTGCTGTTTGGCCCTGTGCTGATCACATGCACTCTTCCCCCCAAAAAATACTCTCTAGCAATACACCCCAAACTGCTATCAGCAAGTGGATTGGGGACTTTTATACAGCTGATGCATTTTATTGTTTGATCACATGGGCTAATTTTTATTTAACTTGCATAGTCATGCTCAGTAAATTTCTTTATTATGCCAGGTCTTCTGTGCCCAGGCCGTCTGTGCCATGTGTGAATGCAGTTTGAATGTTTTTCCTCCTTGGCAGTATTAACCACTTTATTGCAGTTTAGCTGATACACTTCATATGTAATTTTATCCTTTGCAAGTAAAATATCCCCTTTTGTGATGGCACAACTGTCACCTTGGAAGGTCAGTACATTGCCTTGTTTTGTGTGCTTCTTCACTGACAAAATATTAGTTTTAAGAGCAGGGACATACAGGACATTTTTCACAGGTATCTTTTTGGTGATACTCTGGGAAATAGGACTATCTCCTATTCCTTCTGATTCCATAATTTGCCCATTAGCTCTGTTGATTTTTTCTATTTTTCTCTGGTCAAGGTGAATAAAGAAATTTCTGTCATTTGTCATGTGACTCGTAGCTCTGAATCAACATACCATTTCTGCAAAGGTGAGGTACAACTTTTGGATTGAAAAACAGTCATTATCTGAAGAAAAATCAGTTCCTTCCTTCACACTTTTGGCCTTTTGTAATTTAATTTGTTTTTGCATTGTAGCTTTCCTTATTCTGAAATCTGCTTTTTAAATTACCTTGTTTCTTGCACACAAAGCATTCATGTTTCTTTCTGTTTTTCATCTTTAAAGCAGACAGAAGCACCATCATTATTAATGCTTTCTGTTTTATGCCTATATTCATCCACAAGCTTGCTCTTAACATATTCCAATGTCAGTTCATTATCTGGGCATGCATCAAGTGCTGTGACAAGTATTTCATAACTTTCTGGTAAAGTAATATTGCTGCGATATGAAAATCTTTTCTTCTCCTATACCCCTCAGGCATTCAACCATTTCCAAGGGGTTCCTTATGTAATCCTGCATATCCTGGTCTTTCATCAGCTTGGTTTGGTATAACTTTCTAGGAAAATACTGAGATTAGCTCTTTCATGCATCTTTCGTAATCCTTCCCACATTTATTTAGCAGTTTCACACTTACATATACTGTATGTGTCAGGAAAGGACTCACCGCTGGTTGCAGTACCGGGACATACCAGCAAGTGCCTTTTCAGCAGCCAGGATCTCACCTCCTGCAATCAAGCCATCACCTGAGGCTGATTGCAGGAGGTGTATTTAAACAGTAACCAGGCCTGCAAGCAGGGCCTTTATGTTTGTTCCCATGAGCCTCTGCTACCTGCTACCTGCTACCTGTTACTTGTGATCCGTTCTGTGCCCCGTCTTCCTCTGTGTCCCATGCTTGATCTCCCGTGTATGATCCCGGCTAGCCTGACTACGCTTGATTGCTGTACATGTATATATTGGTTATTTAGGTTTTGTTTGCACTGTGCGTTTTTGTATACTGGTGTAGCTCACAATAAATTATATTATTACATCACTCCTAAAGCCTGATATTTCCTGTATCAGTCCACACATCTCTGGTCATATCTGGGTTACTGGCAGTATGTATGATTTGAGCATCTTCTGTGCTAAGAGAGATTTTGCTCTGAGCTTCTGATCTTTCTCTATCCACTCATCTGAAGGGTTTTCTGGTCTGACTTTGTTTATACATTTCCACATACCTTCTCTTATTAGCAGCATTTTCATCTTGAATTTCCAAGAGTGGTAGTTCTGGTTCATCAGATTTGCAAATGAAAGCTTTGTTGCAGCTGTGTTATTGACCATTTTCTTTTATTCTGTTGCAGTCTGCTTTCTGTTGCTGTATCTTGCAAACATTTGCTGGAGCAGGCTATGACTGGGCCTGGGACCATAACCTGTTAGAGGTTCTGTAAATAGCCCTAAAGAACAGACAGTGCACAGTCCACATTTGCTTTTCTGCTTCACCGCAGCAAGGAAAACAGGAATCTTTATTCAAAGAAAAGACATACAGTTTACCATAGATGCAGCTACAAACATATAAACATTACCATCTACTGGTTGAAGAATATATATCTACTGCATACTGATGTAGTTGTTGCACAAACTACATGAACACTGTATTCCAACACAGGCTGGGGATTAGACTTTGCGTTCTGAGGAACCCCAAGTTGGCGACCTACAAGGGTTCACTGTCACAGTCAGTGACAGTCAGCTCTTGCATACTTTTGTAATATTTTTGTTTTTATATAGTTTTTGGTCTGCTTTTCTTGTCCTTTCATTAAATGGTATTTAGAAATCGTTAAGCTGATTCTCTAAATGCTCTAAATCAAAACTCAAAGAAGCCTTGTATCTTCGAGGAACGTGACGATAGTTAAAAACTCTGTTACCTCCCTGTCTGTGTGACAGTGAGTGTCACAAACATTTTTCTAAAGGTCACAATTGTTACAGTAGTACTGTGAATGGTGTGCCTTTCAACGGCAGCTACTACGTATGTCTAAAGGATTAACTGTGGTGTTTTAATGACCCCAGTGATGATCACAAGGAGCTCCATAGATGCAGCTCCAGAATTATATCTAAGGTGATGGTATCAGAAAAGGTTCATATGTTGCTGCCTTCCTGTCATAAGCACCATGCACTGGTGTGCATTTGATGAATGATTGTAAGGTAGCAGGGCTTAAATATCTGTATAGCCACTACAGGGTGGAGCAATATTTAAAATACCCTAATATGCAAGTAGACATTCCATTTGATTAGTTATAACTAAGCAGGTCTGAACCATGAAAAAAACTCATCTTTTATATTGCAACATGGCCTATTCAACCTTCAGTCTTTATGTCTATGATTGCAATGTGCTAGAGGAAGTGGTTGCAGACACAACATTTTTGAGAGTGTTGGGTTTGGGGCTTAATTTTTCCTGCTTTCCTATTGCAAGCCAAGGAAAGTGGGTAAATATGTTCATTGGTCACAATTAGTGGATATCGTAAAGCAAAATCCTCATAATCAGTTAGGCTGGAGCTCGGTAGGAGTGCCTTTACATAGAGGATGCATGCAAAATGCTCTCTTGGTGAAGGTAGATGCCTGGGAGAAAAATACAAATCAAGTGTCAACAAATTAACATAATATTCCTCCTCGCACATGAAAGTCCCCTGACTTTTTCATCAAGATCAGTAATTCAACTCTCAATCCCTCCACTCATGAAAGGGGACTAAATGTAATCCTAGACTCTGACCTGTCCTTTTGGCCCCAAATCCAATGAGTGAAAAGCGTGTAGACTTTACCTCCGTAAAATCTTTAAAATATACCCCTTTTAAATCCATGAAATCACAAAGAAACTCATTCACTCCCTTGTTATGTTTTACCATGAATACTGCAACTCCCTCTTCATAGGCTTACTTTGACACACACTATCCCCCTTCGCTCCATCATGAACACTGCAGCCAGCTTTATCCACCTTATCAACCATTCAGTGTCCTTTACTTCTCTCTGCCAATCCCTCTACTGGTTTCCAGATGCCCACTGGATAAAATTCAAGATACTGTACTAACAACAACATACAATATCATTTTCACTCTGCCACAAGCTACATCACCTATCTTGTTTCAATATATTATCCAAGCTGTCCTTTCCACTCCTCCTAAGACCACCTGCTTTCTTATTCCCTTGTCTCCTCCTCCCATTCTTCTCCAGAGCGTCCCCTATCCTCTGGAATGCTCTACCCCAATCTTTCTGGCTATCTCCTGCTCTGTCCACTTTTAGGCATTACTTAAAAACTCATATCTTCAGGGAAGCCTATCCTGTCTTCACCTAACAACTGAATCTTTTAATACTCCCATCAGCTCATCCCTTACAATTACAGGTGTACCTCAGTTTACGAATGCCTCGGTTAACGTAATTTTCGGTTTACAAATGAAAATCCATTGAAAATAATGCCTAGGTTTACGATTTTTTTTCGCAATATGAAGTGTATGTCGATGCCAATTTTTAAATGCAATTGCCAGCTTTTTTTTTCTTCACTATAGCTCATGGAATTAGCTGTCACTTTCCCCGGAGCTAAAGGATACTTTGTTTCTTTTATCTTGGGAAACAAACTAAAAGGAAACATTGTTTCTTTTAACTCGGGGAAATAAACTAAAAGTAAACTTTGTTTCTTTTAACTCGGGGAAATAAACTAAAAGAAAACATTGTTTCTTTTATTTAGGGAAACAAACTAAAAGGAAACATTGTTTCTTTTAACTCGGGGAAATATACTAAAAGGAAACACTGTTTCTTTTATCTCGGGAAACAAACTAAAAGGAAACATTGTGTCAGGGAAGGCCTGCCCATAGTGCAGGTGAAGTTCCGCGGTGCACAAATATACACATGCGCAGAGTCCTTACCAGTCAAACAGATGTGCAGGTACTTGGACATCGGCGCATGCCCACTTGGGCACGCGCCTGTCACTAATGCTGGCGCCAAAAGGTCTATTTAAACTGGCTGCAGTAGTTGTCCCATTGCCGTATGGTCTTTTCCCTGCTCGTGTTCCCTGATTCCTGTGATTGACTCCTGATATCGAACCAGCCTGTTCCTGATCTCCGCTTGATTTCTTCCTGCCCTGACCTCTGGCTTGTCTTGGATTATTCTTCTGTCTCTGCTCCTGTCTGAGTGATCTTCCGTTGCTGACAAGGTCTGTGACCTGACTACTCTTTCTCCTGTCGCTGTAAGCCTGACCTGTGTGACCGATACCAAACCCGGCTCGTCTGACCCTGCATCCTCAGTATGTTGCGCTCGAGTATCCATCCATCCTGGCTACATCAGAACCCTGCTCCTTGCCTGGAACTCATCAGCTCACCTGCTATTACCGGACTGATCTCAGGCACTCATACCACACTGTGCCCCTGCGACCGCTGTCTCACCATCAGCAGTCCTTGAGCCGGAGGTGTACAGGAAGCCTGCCTCTTCATGTCAGGCTCACTATCCAGGTACCTGACACATTGTTTCTTTTAACTCGGGGAAATAAACTAAAAGGAAACTTTCTTTCCTTTAGCTGGAGGGAAAGTGACAGTTGATTCTCTGAGCTATAGTGAAGAAAAAAAAAAGCCGGTAATTACATTTAAAAACTGGCACTGACCTATAGTGACAGCGACTTTTTTTTACTTTTTTCTGACCAACAAATTAATTGGTTTTCAGTGCATTCCTATGGGAAACCGTGTTTCGGTTTACAAATTTTTGGCAATATGAAATGGAGATCGCAATAAATTTGTAAACAGAGGTACACCTGTATTACCTTTTGCTCCATTTGCCCTTCCCTATTAGTTTGTAAGCTTTCAGGAGCAGGTCCCTCCTAACCCTCTTGTATTGAATTTTTACCTGTACCATCTCCCTTTATAATGTAAAGAGCTGTAAAAACTCCTGGTCCTAATAAGTCCTGAATAATAATAACAACAACACAGACAGCCACATAAGTGCCTATAGGCATCAAGGGACAAGATAAAGGATGCTTCTGGATCATGACCTTGATTGTGATTTCTATCATTAGGGAAAAAATATTTCTGCCTGGATAGAAAAGTAACTAATTGTGCTGATATCCCAGCACTTGTCTTCCCCTTCTGTAATGCCTTTGATATTCTCATCCTGCCTCAACAACTGCTTATACTCCCACGCTGCATCTATCCTCAAGAAGTCTGCTTTACCTCATCTGCTTCCACAACATGTGTATCATCATTGAAAGCTAAGAAAGGGGTCACTTACATTCTTTCCTCAACTCCTTACTGTACAGGTCTTTCACAGAACCCCCTGATCATATAGTTTGCTCTTGTCTGCAAATCACAGACACCAACAAACAGTGCATTCCCATGCATCCCAGATTGACAGCTGTGTAGCAATGATGCTCGGATCATGTGGGCAGGTCTCCGCTAAAGTCCTGTAAGACCAAAATGCAGTGGGCTGAGCTTTGCAGAAGCTTTGCTATGCTGCCAGAGCAGTGGCAGTGAATGTTCCTGATCTGCTCTCCATCTACAAGGGAAGCATCCTACTTGCATGTCGCTTTCCAATTCCAGTGTGTTCCTGCTAAAAGAGGTAAACATTCACTTCTAAGGATTTTCTGGGGATGTTGCCAGTTTCTGAAACACTGACTTTTTTTGTAAACTAAATGACATCTGTGTTTTTGTAGTCATTTTTATTATTTTGATTAGTTGAAAACCTCACATTTATTGCTTAGTATAATACAATAAAATAGGCTGTGCTATATAGTGTGTTGCTGTGTGCTTTGCATCTATAATAAATATATTTTGGAGCCTTATTTAGTGAATTTTTTTTTAATTTTGAAAGCATTTGAAGGGACCAGTAGTGAAGTGTATTTGTAAAGAAAATGGAGCCAAAAAAATATTACTAGCACAGGTAAGGAGAAGGAAGCTGATACTGGATTGGTCACCCTGGGCACCTTCACTGCTCATGTTCTGCTCCACTTATCAGATCAGCCCCAGTGTGTGATTTGATGAACTAAGAGGATGAGGCTAAGGTGTATTTGTAAATGTACCTTTTGTGTTTCCAAAATACAACATGTTCAGCCTCTTGCTGAGACTTGTAGTTCCCTAACACCTGCTGAGCTTTACTGTTACATATGTAACCTTGTAATGCTGTCAGGAGCTTCATAGACTGGAGTAGCACTGTCTACATTTGACGTGTAAAAAAAGAAGCTATTTTTCTAACAGTAATATATCCTATGGTTATGAATCACTGAACTAATTAGTTGGTGTATCTTCTTTACTAATATGTTGCAAAACCTATTTACAATGGAGAAGGTTGTATGTCTGCTTTCATTTCTGGGTGTATTGTTATGGATTTTGCTACAGTGTTTTAAATATGACCTGTTCACAACAATGTCTTGCAGTGTGTTTTGTTAAGAAGTCCTGCATTTGGGTCAGTAGACTAGCATTTTGCCATTCAAGCCAAAAGTATTGTTTAAAAGATGCAATACAATGTTATGTGTCTAAATCAGACCTCAGCACAGCACAAATGAAGGGATTTTTTAGTGTGAATGACCCCCCAGAATATTATTTATTAAACTGAGATGTATGTCTTCAAAATTCCACCATGCTTCTGTACCTTACATCTTATGACTGTATTTTCTCTGGCATTAATCACTATGATTTTCAGAAAGATATGTGCTTGAGTGAATTGAAAGCTTATTTTACCTATATATTATAAAATGTAAAGCAGGGATATTCCTGGCATTTTATTACTTTGGCATAGGACCTCAAAAGAAGAGAATCCCAGCTCAAAATGAGAGTATTCAGTGGAATAGTGGTTCATTAGTGAAGTTAGTGATAGGCCTGGGGGGTCTTTGTTTTAGGATTTAGGTGCTGAAAGGAGCTTAATGTAGAACTGTGGCCATTCAACACTTCCTTAACAAGCAGTTAATACCCTTAAAACAAGTCCTTACTGACCTTTGCAGCTGCAGACACTGTGGAACAATTCATGCTACAAGAGATCCAGTATAGTCCTGTAAGTGGTGACTCTCTGTTCTGCTCCTTCCCCTCTTCCTGTGCACCTGCTCTGTGTTTACATTACAGATTTGAAGGCCTGTGGGCTGCTAACTCACTGCTGGCTGGGGGAACAAAACCATCTACAGAGAGAAAAGGAAAGTGAAAATATTTTTTTCTCAGAAATTTGAGGACAAATTACTCTATGGTGCCTGCAGCTACAGAGGTCAGTGAGGGTTTCTTTTAAAGCATTTTTACCAAGAATAATGTATGTAAACAGTTTATTGTCAGTAGCCTGGAAGTAGCTATGCTTTATGTGTTACGAACACACTTTAGGGGTTAACTTTTAAAGTGGAGTTAAAGTTAGGTGTTAAAATGAAAAGAGAATTAAATCTCGATATCCCTTCCCTATTTTTGGGACCAATTCTATTCCTTATATATATGTACATGAATACGAGTACTGAGTATCTTGCATCCTGTGTTTTCATATATATTTTTTGTTGTTGAATTGGCATCTTGTAGTTTGACACTAAAGTGCTGCTTGATTTCTGTTTAATGTTTTTGTATGCCTTTTACGGTCTTCAGTTCAGGGAGATATTAGAATACACAGGGACCAATCTTTGTATGGAGTATTTCCCGTATCTTTATATTTATGCGCATTCCATATCTTATATTTAACATATTTTGCATATTAAGGAGATTATAAATCAGAGACTGGAATGTTGTTTTTGTTCTGGCTTTTTATGGCTATGTTCTCTCCCCATATTGGTAGCCAGCCCTGTTTGTCATTAGTAACTAGCTGTGTCTGATTTTATGAATGGCTTATGATGAATATATAACCTCTGCACTGTGCCATTCCCACCTCTATGATTAAGCTCAATCTAGGTGAAACGCATCAGAGGGCCTAGTCCAGGGGTGGGCAAACTTTTTGACTTGAGGGCCGCAATGGGTTCATATATTGGACACGGGGGCCGGACCAAGAGTAGATGAATGATGTGTATGTGTGAATTAATATAAATTAAATTACCTTTGCTCCGCGCGTTCCTCTCGCCGTGTTCCCGCGCCATTCCGGTCTTCAGGGCGGACTGTGAGAGGAGCCTAGCTCCCCTCACGTTCGTCACGCTGCCCCGCCTACACACATCCAGACAGCCAATCACTGGCTATCAGGATGTGAGTGGCAGCGAGACTGGCCAATCATTGCATTTGAGCTCGCTGAATGATGCAAATGTTTGCCTGCCCTGGCTGTTTTTTTTTGTATCACGCTCCGCGGGCCGGATTAAAAGGTCCGCCGGGCTGTATACGGCCCGCGGGCCGTAGTTTGCCCATTGCTGGCCTAGTCAATGGTCGGGGACAGAGCTGAAGTTGGAATCTCTACAACAGGATAACAGTTCCCACTAATAAAGTGCTGCCCAATTCTGGTATATCAAAAAATTTAAATATTGCAGCTTCATTTTAAGGCTGTATTTCTTTATTTTAACCTTTTGATCCTGCCAGTAAGTCTGTTATTTTTCAACTTCTTTAACAGACCAAGCTGTCCAGCATAAGTGGCAGTTAGAGTGTTGAGGCAAACCATTTAAAACTGACAGTGACCAGGGTGGAGACATCCTAAGACAGGAGCAGGGGCGGACCGACCATTTGGAAACTTGGGCACTGCCCGAGAGCCCGGGGTCAGTAGGGCTCCCCATGAGATGCCCCTGGTACCTTTTTCATAGGCTTTTTTGAGTTTGGGCAAGGACACAGGGGCCTCATGATCCCCTATTGCCCGGGGGCCCCATGAGTTGTCAGTCCGCCCCTGGACAGGAGGTGTGTTTCTTACCGGATCATCAAGTGAAAATAAAGGGGAAAAAAAGATAGCAGACAATGCATGTAAGGATTGAAACACTGCATATATTACATTTTTGGTTTTGGGTTTAATACCGCTTTAAGCATTATGAAGAAGGCTAAAGGTTTAGGCTTGGTTCACATCTGTCCTGCATTCTGCATGTAGGGCTGCTAATTCATTTCAATGGACTGCCCTATCCATAGAAATGAAGGAAAGAAGTCCTTTTTTAAAATCGCGCCATGTGGAACCATGCAGTTTGGCACACGTGATAACAGAAGACGCACCATTTTGCTGATGTGTAGTGTCTGCTAGAGAGCAGTGTGTTTCTCTTGTATGTTGATAACGTGTTTGATGGTGCATGTATTCCTCACATGCAATAATGTGAACTTAGCCTAATGCTAGCCATACACTACTAGCCGAAAATCGTTCAAAATCGTATATGAATAATGAACACTTAGCAATTGATATTGCCATTATGTAATGATCAAATTTCGAACAATAAATAGTTCAATGGACATAAATGAATCCGTTTTTCATTTGTTTTGTCAGATATTTGCAGTACATACAATTTGATTGTTAACGGGTGAGAAACACATAAACCTTTCAATTTATAATTCCAACCTGTTCCTTTGATTTTTGTGGAGCTGAAAAGTCAAAAATATTTTTCTATATGTACCCCTTTATCTGAACGAAAAACGAATGAATGGTCCAAATGACAGATTTTCAAACAATTATTTGTCTAGTGTGGGGGGACCATAAGTGTCAGGTTTGAGGGGGTTTATTATAACAGGTTAATGGTTAAGTATTAGAGGTGATAAGTATTAAGAAACAGATGGAAGGTTAAGTTCTATGGTTAGTAGCAGTAAAACAATAGTGCAAATAAATGAATGAAATTCAGCATATCTCAAATCTCCGGCGCATAAAAAATTAAATAAAAATATAAACAAGCCACAATTCATGTATATCCACTTTTGCATAAAAAATCAATATGCCTTATGTTATAAAGTGCTCAACAATCAATTATGCAGCAGGTGCACTCATCTTTTTAAGTCCATGGTGCAAATAAATAAATTAAAACAGTTCAAAAGAAATAGCTGTGTTCAATCCATATAACCAAACCACCAGAAAATATGTGAAATTGATAATATACTGTATAAATAAATAGTGTTGCACCAATACCAGTATTGGTGCAGATACTAAGAATTTGCTTTAAGTTCTTGTACTTGTGCAAATGATACCTAAAACCGATACCTTTTTTTGTGTGGTGTGATTTAAGTCCATATAAAATGAATGGGCTCAAATTGCACTGCAAAGAATTGCATGCTGAGCAGGAATGGGTGCGAGTCCTATCTGAATCACATGCGGTTTCTCGCACTGCAAAAGAGGAGAGGGAGGGGGAGAAAGAGGCGCCAAGCCACCAATATAGCAATTTTTATTCAATAAAAGGGTCAAAATGAAACAGTATTAAACTCACAGACATTGCTGGTGACAGGCATCAAACAAGCTCAGTGTGGAGTCCCCAGTCCAAAGTTCAGTCCCCACTATAACTGCTGGAGAAAGTGCTGTGAAGCCAAGATGTCCAGATGTCCAGGATGCTGTGGCCAATCAGAAATGAAGTGTCAGGATCTGGACTTGAACCTCTACTGTGTCTGGCACTAACTCTTCTCACTGAGCTACCTGAGATGCTGGACAGCACTCTTGCCTAGTCTATTATACCATGCCTTGTTTTCTGCTGAACCTTGAACTCTTTGTTCCTCTTATAAACTTCTGGATTTAAGCCATGTCTCTGTACTTCCTGTTTGCCAGAATATTGTGTCTTCTCCAGCCAATATCTCGCTGTTGTCTCTCCTGCTGCCATCCATACCTTTGCTACTACTTGTTACCGACCTTTGGCCTGTTCTTCAACTATACTTCTGCCTGATACCAACCTTTGACTTGTTCACTGACCACTCTTCTATTTGATCCCTACCTGCTATATCCGCTACTGGACCCTGGCTTGCTCACCCCCTGGTGGGGGGATCCTGAAGACCGTGACCTGGTACTAACATGCAGCTAAACCTATCTCCACCTTCTTCCCAAATCTTAGAATACATGAGAGACACTTTTGCAAAATCTGTCTGTGCCACTCTTTATGAATTCCAGAGATTATCTATTACTGGTGCTGAGTAACGATAAGGGGGCCCTAGGAATAACACTAAATGCATTACACAATGCTCCTACCATTAGGGCCCTTTTACCCTGCCCCGCTGCTGTTTGACCGCAGTGTGGGTGCAGTGCAGTGTACCCATAGCCTTCGTGCAGGTTACCCATGGTTTCCCATAGACTTCTACTATGTCTTGCATTCTTGGTGCATTTTTTTAAACCGCACTAAAAGTCCTGTCTGCTACATCCTTGGCGCACCAAAATACCGGACATGATAGAAGTCTAAGGAAAACAGCAGGTAACCTGCACAAAAACTGCGGATTCACTGCGCTGCACCTACGCTGCGGTCAAACTGCAGCGCAACAGTGTGAAAGAGCTCCTAAGGTTGAATCTAATTTTTGTACATAAATGTAATTTCTATCTAACATTTCAGTTACAATTTGTGTAATCCAAACTCATGGTTTTTATTTGAGGTAGAATATTATATTAGATGCCTTTAGTATCCTTTGATATCTTAAAAGTGCATATAATGAAATCTGATCTGTTTCTAATGGTTTATTGATTGGTATTTTACTGTTGTATTTCTGCCCATCATCTTCGGACAGTAATGTGCTGCACAATATTATACTGTTTTTTCCACAAATAATGCATACAGATAAAGCAATAGTGCCACTGTATTATCCACTCTATAATGGTTCTGTAAATGGGTAAAGGTGCATTAACGTATACTAATTAATCTATCATTCTTTTCTAGTGGTACAGATTATATTTCAACCACTGTTGACGCAAAGTAAATCCGTTCTGGAAGAAAAATTGTATGGCTAGGTGCACACTACTGCAGTTTCCCTGCGGCTGCGTTTGCTTGGGTCCAGCAGCCCATTAACTGGAATAGGCTGCTGTACCTATGGAAGATGCAAAGAAAAGGTTCCTACACCTTTTCCAAGATCACAGCCACAGCAAAACGACATAGTGCTATGTGGTTCCCAGCATAGAAAAACTGAGGTTTCCAGTGCATGGAGGTGCCATTAAGAATTACTGCAATTGAAGCCAGACCTCCTGATCCTCATACTCAATCTGGGTTAGCGACTCAAAAAGTATGCAAGCCATATTAACTTCAAACAAAAGGATGAGCTGGCAGCCTACTTACATTATTTCTCTGAGTCCACATTTCCTGTAAACATAAGTCAATGCAGATGCCAGCGTGTGGTCTAGTTTACTATGCTGAAGACAATGACAACCATGCACAGGTCATCTTCCCTTCCACTGTGAGCCATACCCAGTGCTGCCCTGTGTGTCATCCTTCTGCCTCTGTTTTAAGGATAGAAGACCCTGTGAGGGCCCTTTGATTGACACTCTAGGCAGTCAATAGGCAGCCTTCATGTCTGAGAGGAAGGACACTCCCATACCAAAGACCCGCAAAAAAAGACATTAAGATCCAGCCTGCCACACGACCACAGTTTCAGATAAGAAATTGCGACTTTAGATACTTTATCTTAAAGTGCTACTAAACCCAGGACCCTGCATTCACTATATCTGATCTCCCACAGTACACAGCATGGAAGTGCAATTATTTTAGTAAATATAAACTGCTAAATACATTTTCTCATCGGCAGTTAGAGCAGTCTTGTGACTTCTATCAGTGTCCAGCCGAGTACTGGTTAAAGCTTGTAGGAGGAGTTTTCATTCTGCTCTAGGAGGAAGCAAAACCCCTGACCTCTGTCTGACCAGTGCTGACTGGTCCTGTGCTGATCATATGCACTCTCCCAAGAAAAAAAAAAAACCTCTCTAGCAATACACACTAAACTGAGCATGAGTAGATTTTCTCCACATGATATGTCTTATCAGGAGATAAGAGGGAGACACCGGAAGAAGGGGAGGATCATAGAAGTCAGGTTCAAACAGCATTTTTAAACAATGCATATGATTAGGTTCCACAGTGAGTATAACAAGCATGCTTTACTGCATATACAGACTGATTTTACTGTTGTGGGTTTAGGAACACTTTAACTTACAAACTGCAGATTAACTAGAGGCAACTGGGACAAGAAGGGGCTTTCTAACAATAACTGGAGTTAAAGCTGAGCTACAAGAACCCTCTTCACTTCTAACCCCCTGTATTAAATCACAAAACCCCTTTTGCTTACCTAAATCTGTGATCATATGTCCTTTGTCAGGAGGGGAAAGGTATCACATCACTGCCTGAGTGATGTGGACACTTCCCACTGGCTGTCCAGTAGCAGGGTTCTCTCATGCTCCAGAAAACCGCACCAACATGGATTGCGGCACTGCTTCAGCAATCTCCATTCCTAGAAAATGTTCCGGGGAGGGTCATGTGATGGTTGACTCAGATGAATTAACAAAGTTTTTTTTTATTGCTGTGTGTATGGGTAAGAGAGAGTGATGGTGAACATTTGCCTGGAGATCGTCTTTAAGTTTAGTTCCCTAACATTAATTGTCACATTTATGTTTGAGTATAATGCCACATGCCCAACAGTTAAAGCCTAAAGGAGGTTGTAAAGGCTAAAGTTTTTTTTCCGTCAAGTATTCTATGCATGAAGGTAAAAAAACCTTGAGTGCCACAGCCTCCCTAATACTTACCTGACCCCCATAGCGATCCAGCAATGTACACAAGAACAACATCTCTCCTGGGTGTCTCTCTCCTCATTGGCAGAGACACAGCAGCAGGAGCCATTGATAGAGCCAGTGAGGCGGGGGCGGGACTGAGCCACAATCTGTGTCCCATAGACACACAGAGGTGGCTCGGGAGCGAGCACACAGGAGTGCCCCCAGAGCAAGCAGCTTGCTCTGGGTGCACTCGTGGAGGGTCCAGAAGCGTCAATGGGGGAACCATTGCACAGCGCAGGTAAATATGATTCATTTATTATTTTAAATTTAAAAAAGCAAGCCTTTAGAACCACTTTAACTCCAGGCACAAAGCTAAATACATACAGTGCTGTGAAAAAGTATTTTCCCCCTTCCTTTTTTTTTTTTGTTTTTTTTTCGCATATTTGTCACACTTAAATGATTCAGATCATCAAACTAATTCTAATATTACACAAAGATAACCCAAGTAAATACAAAATGCAGTTTTTAAATGATGATTTAATTTATTAAGCCTATGTGAAAAAGTAATTGCCCCTAAACCTAATAACTGGTTCTGCCACCCTTAGCTGCAACAACTGCAATCAAGCGTTGGCGATAACTGGCAATCAGTCTTTCACATCGCTGTGGAGGAATTTTGGCTCACTCTTCTTTGCAGAATTGTTTTAATTCAGCCACATTGGAGGATTTTCAAGCATGAACGGCCTGTTTAAGGTCATGCCACAGCATCTCAATTGGATTTAAGTTCGGGCTTTAGCTAGGCCACTCCAAAACCTTAATTTTGTTTGGAGCCATTCAGAGGACTTGTTGCTGTGTTTTGGATCATTGTCCTGCTGGTACAGCGCAGAATTTATGGTTCAATTTTCTAGATCCTGAAGCTGTAAACCAGAGCCAGACCATCACACTACCAGCATCCTGTTTGACTGTTGGTATGATGCTCTTTTTATGAAATGCTGTGTTAGTTTTCCGCCAGATGTAACAGGACACACACCTTCCAAAAAGTTTAACTTTTGTCTCATCAGTCCACAGAATATTTGCCCAAAAGTCTTGGGGATAATCAAGATGTTTATTGGGAAATTTGAGACAAGCCTTTTTGTTTTTTGGTCAACAGTGGCTTTTGCCTTGGATGCATTTTTGCCCAGTCTTTTCTTATTGTTGAATCATAAACAGTGACCTTAACCCCTTCATGCCAGATCGTCCTGGCATGAAGAGGAGTTCCTGCGCCGGGAGGTGGGTGGGACGGGGCGTGGCTTAGTGTCATGTGGCCGCCGTGATGTCACGTCACAGCCGGTCACATGATCGGGAAAGGTCCCGATCGAAAGAGCGGACCGGGATCTTTCCGTGAGTACCTCACGTGTGCTAGGAGTGCGCAGGGCGCGTGCTCTCAGCACATATGTTTTTTGCTACATGAACGCAAATGTGTCTGGACCTAGACGCCGGGAGGTCGCACATTTGCGTGCGGCCGGCGTGAAGGGGTTAACTGAAGCGAGTGAGGCCTGCACTTCTTTAGATGTTGTTCTGGGTTCTTTAACCACTTGCTTACAGGGCACTTTTATCCCCTTCCTGCCCAGGCCAATTTTCAGCTTTCAGAGCTGTCATATTTTGAATGACAATTGCGCGGTCATGCAACATTGTACCCACATGAAATTGTTATAATTTTTTTCACACAGAGCTTTATTTTGGTGGTATTTAATCACCACTGGGTGTTTTATTTTTTGCACTTTAAACAAAAAAAAAACAAAAGAATTTGAAAAAAAAAGTTTTTCTTTGTTTCTATTATAAAATTTTGCAAGCAGGTAATTTTTCTCCTTTACTGATGTGCATTGGTGAGACCGCACTGATAGGCAGCACTGATGAGGTGGCATGGATAGGCAGCACTAATGGGCACTGATAGGCTGCACTGATGAGGTGGCACTGATAAGGCGGCACTGGTGAGCATTGATGAGGAGGTACTGATGATGCTGCACTGATTTGCAGCAATGATGGTCACTGATGGTCACTGATAGGCGTGACTGATGGGCAACACTGACGGGCGGCGCTGGCTGACAGCACTGGCTCACAGCAATGACTGGAAACACTGGCTGACGGGACTGGTGGCACTGCTGGACACTGATGGGCGGCATTTCTGGGCGCAACTGCTGGGCAGCACTGATGGGTGGCACTGATGGGGAGCACTAATGGGTGGCACTGATGGGCACTGGTGAGAGGAACTGATGGGCACTGATGAGAGGCACTGCTGGGCGGCACTGCAGGGCACTGATCATCAGTGCCGATCTGCTCTGTGACAGTTGCCGGTTATCGGCAGTACTTTCCTCAGGCTGTCACAGTGTGAGGAAAGTGCTGCCGATAACTGGCAACTGTATTCACTCTGTGATCTGCTGTGTCATTGGACACAGCTGATCATGTGGTAAAAGGTTGCTGTGATTGGCCTTTTACCCCATCGTGTGTTCAGCTGTGTCCTTAGGAAGAATCTATTGATGCGGGGGGGGGGGGGGGGTTCTATTGCTGCTGCTTTTCCTGTTATCATTAACCCTTTGAGGACCAAGGGTCGTATTTGTCCCATGTTTTAATTGTGTGTATCATCTGATTAAGAACTTAAAACTCTTTTTTTTTTGGGTTTGAGTCAAAATATTAGTTGTTATCAACAAACAACAAATGGATCTAGCTTTTTGCCAATTATTTCATGAAACGGCTTAGTTACAGCAACTGAAGTGTACAAACTTTAAAAACAAAAAAATTGATTCTTTTGGCGTTCCAAAATCTTACGGTCCTCAAAGGGTTAACAAATACCATGGGGGTGGAACCATGGGACGGTGTTCAGAGGTGGGAAGGGGGCAGACACAAGGGGTGATTCAGAAAAGGGGAGTTCCTGTACCTATTCTCTGAGAAAAAAAAGCCCTGATTTTCTGTATAAGCAACAAAACCCAACATTGATTAAAATGCTGACAATCTCTTTGCCGGATGCAGCAATCAGGTTATTTGTAAAAATAAAATTAATAAATCAATCTCTAAAGTCTAAAGTCTAACATTGCAGAAATCACAAGCAGTGCTTGTTATGTGACTAATAAATTGCTCATGGTTGAACATATGATGTGCTGATGATCTTTTCAATTTCTGGAATAAAAACAACAGCATCATGCATTGTGAATCATTGCAGTACTCATGTGGAAGGTCAGGGAGTTGTTTTAAGTACACCATATGCTCTTCAAGCAAGGGAAGTTGACCCCTTGTCACAAACCAGGGCAAAGGTGCTTGTTCTTAAACATGACTTTTAATATTAAAAGTTTAAAACAGTTGACATATTTATTCTATTAAAATCTCACAGTGAAATGTGATGCATGGCAGTGTAGTACAGGACATACCATGTTTGCCTTTTGTTTTCTGTCTGTACCCTATCACTTGTTTGCATTCTATCTTTGAATTTTTTTCTGTACTCTATTTCTATCTTGAGAGTGACTCCTCTGCCTTTCAGGGTCCTATGGAGCCACCCATACCTATATTCTTCAGCCTGTGGCAGGGTGTGCATGCACCTTGTTATTATGGCACTAGGGATGAGGGCAGTCATGTGACCATAATGTGATGAAACAAAAGTTTTGTGCGCTTCCACCCAGACAGGGGGCACATGTGCTGATTATCAATGGGGAAGAGGGACTATGTGTATCTGATAGAGGAGGGCCTGGGATGGGATTGTACATGAGCTGTGCTATCAGTATGAGGAGCAACCAAGTACTATTGACATGAGTGGTGATAACTCTACAGTGTGCACTCCCCGCACTATCTGCCCTCTCTCCAACCTGGAAGTTGAAGAGAACAGCATAGATTTTCAAAGTGACAAAAACAGTTGGGTTTACATTTGCAACACATAGCTGAGGTTGCCTTGGTGTAATTGAGGAATTTAAACTAAAACAAGAGGAGGGTTTAATACTACCTTAACCACTTGCGCTCCAGAGGATTTACCCCCCTTCCTGACCAGGCCATTTTTTGCGATACGGCATTGCGTTATTTAACTGACAATTGCGCAGCCATTCAAAGCTGTACATAAATGAAATTTATGTCCTTTTTTTCACACAAATAGAGCTTTCTTTCGGTGGTATTTGATCACCTCTGCATTTTTTATTTTGTGCGCTATAAGCAAAAAAAGACCGACAATTTTGAAAAAAAACTGTATTTTTGATTTTTTGCTATAAAACATATCCAGTAAAAAAAAATCAAAAAAACAAATGTCGTCATCAGTTTAGGACAAAATGTATTCTGCTACAGGTCTTTGTTAAAAAATTTAAGCAATTGGTTTACGTGAACGTTATAGCGTCTACAAATTGCGGTATATATACTGGAATTTTTTTTGTACATTAGTAATGGCGTCGATAAGTGACTTATAGCGAGACTGCAGGACTGCGGCAGGCAGTCTGACATGTGGGGGGACTGACTAACTGCCACTGACAACCTAATGACACTAATACAATGATCAGTGCTAATAAAAAGCACTAACACTTTACTAATGACACTGGGCAGGAAGGGGTTAACATCTGGGGCGATCAAAGGGTTAACTGTGTGCTGTTTTACAAACTGTGCTGTGTGTGTTTCACTGTGTAAGCATGCTGTTTTGTATTGCTCTGCTATGCAGAGCAATACAAATCAGCGTGTTGGTGCTGACAGGGGAGAGATCTGTATTGTTTATATACAGGTCTCTCCCCTGTCAGTGTTCCTCGGTGATCGTCGGGTGCCAACAGGGAATCTCCGGTGATCCACAGCTGTAGCGACCAATAGCTTGTGTGTATATATATATATTTTGCGCAGCGCTGCCACCCTGTAGCAGTAGTTCTGCTATAGGGCGGTCGGGTGCGGTTAATGAGAAATTACTGTAAGTGGGCTTACAGCTGCAGTGTTCCCTGGATGGTATTATCAGTTCACTGCTCACCGATCGATTTTGGTACTATCATAAAAACAAAGACATCTAGATATTTCTTTTTTTTTTTTGTCGGAGCATTAAATACAACATTGTGAATTTTATAGGGACATAAGGAATATTTAACCCCTGGCAGTAGTTGTATGATAGGACTGCAGGGTTTCCTAGCCCATGGAGTGTACAATCTGTTTAGCTGTGTGATCATGTCCATGTAGCTCTCCAACATTGTAATCTAACCTAAATCTGGCACAATGACATCATCCTTAAAACTGACCTTTGCTGGGAACTGGTGCAAATGGAGTGTATTACCCAGGGATTCTGCAGTCAAGAAAGCTTTTAGGTGTCATAAACATTTCTTTGTACAAACTCCTGTAGGTCTAGTGAGGCAGGGGATATTCTTTACTGGTGGTATTGGATGCATTAAAGAGAATATGAATTTTTAATTCTGATTGATTTATGGGGAGTGGTGGAATCTTATCTCTCAAGTGGAAAGCTGCCGTTTGTAAACTGAAAATAGAGCCACAGTGAAAAAAAAATGTTTGATATAAACATTTGCTTCAGATTTCGTAGGCATAATTTTAATTTCTACTTTAAAAATATGACAGTAAAGTCATTAGATGTCTGTACATAATTAAGTGGATAATAAATCCTGGTATAAAACCCATGAGAGCAAGATAATGGAGTCGTCAGCTCAGAAATAGCTCATGACGAAACATTCAAGAGGAAAAATAAAGGTAACAAACATACAAACAAACAAACACATCTAAAACCACAAAATGGTCCCAGGCAGGGTTAGAAAAGCTGATTTATTGGAATTAAAGAAATGCTTTTTTTTAATACCACACTAGAAAAATGACAACTGTAAGGCTAGCCTCACATTATTGCAGGTCGGGAACGATCACAAAATTGCATGGATTCACGACCCACAGGCAAAACATGCTGCACTTTAGCAGACACACAGAGGTGCCATTCATTCTTAATGGCACTCTCATGCATTGGCAAATGTGGAGCATTTTAATGCAGCACCATGCAACTCAGTGTGGAATGATATGTAAAACAGGGGCTTCTTTCCCTGTGTCTCTTCAGGTAGGATAGCCCATTGAAATTAATGGGCTGCCTACACAGAGAACACAGAACCCATTGATGTGAACCAAACCTAAATCAGTCTTTTGGAGTAAATGGTAAAAGTAAAATGTGATATGTTTCAGGAGAAAATGATTTGATTTTGTGTTGCTTCATATATAAGTCTGCTTCACATACAAAGTCACTGCAAGACCTGGGGGACCATTGTTAAAACTTGTAGTTCCACAGCCTGCTTCCTAGGGGGTCACACTAGGCAGCTGTCTTGTGGAAGGCCTTTTCAGTTGACGGAATTTTTTTTTTTCCAAGCAGGCTGTCCGAGAATGATACTGCAACATCACAACCTTATGAAAAGAAAAATGCAATGCGTTCACTGAATGGCTTCTATGGCTATTATGCCGCAGGGCAGCCGCTTGGCACGGGATCCAGAAGACAGCAAGGATAAATGTGGAAGTGGTAACTACTATAGTGAGTTCCAACTTCCACAGGGATCAGCTAGGTATGACATAAGCATACTTATATTGGTCCAAATTGGACCAATGTGCTAATGTAAAAAAAAATAAAAATACCCGGAATTCAGCTGACTATACACATTAGTCCATACTTAGGAACTGTTCGAAATTTGCAGCGATAGTCCTGCTTTTTTTAGCAAGTTGTCCCATAACAGTTGTGTTTCGGGATTAGGCTCATTGGAACAGATGCAGTGTCCTTCTCCTAGCCCTGCCATCTGTAATAAAGCAGCTTCTCACTTTCACATTATGGTTCAACAGAGCAACTGGTGAAATCACAGCTCCCTTCTAATGGCGGCTGAAAGGACCGGGGAATGAGAAGTGCACAGTGGTAGGAGAGTGTGGCTCTGCCTGATGATCCTTTTGCCAAACTTGTTATTACTGGCTATACCTGAGCAAGCACTAATACAGTACAGACACACATTGCCGTGCCCATGATGCGTCACTTTATGGTGCATATTCCCAGCATTGCAGGAATTAAAACCAACAGTTTTGGCATCCTAGCAAAAAGTCATGACATGGGGTTGCTAACTAGGAGGGTTTTTTTTAGCCATAGGAACCCATATGGTCTACAGGTAAAACAATAAAATTAATGATCATTTTACAAATCTGCACAGATTTTTAATATCTACTGGGACCCCTTGACTGCATAGGCTATTTTCTGAAAAAGGTGAACTATTTGTAATGTTGGGAATGATGGGTTATATAAATGTTTTGCAGAGTGTGCCTGCTGGTGCATGCCAAAGCACCCCTGGGAAAACTTTATGTACATTTTGATAAACAAGAAGTGTTTAAGCTGCTATTGCGTATGATTTGTGTAGGTTGTGTATAGGGGGGGGAATTATGAGAAATAGGCCTCCTCAAAGAGGATATTGAGCTAAACCTGTATGTAAATAAGAGAACCACAACCTTTGCTAAGTGGAAGAGTGGTTTTGGTAATAAAATTTGCAGTGCCTCCACCCAGGACAAGGCCTCTGTGAACAGAGGGCATACCCTTCATGAGGAAATAAACAGGTTATCTATTCAAAGTAATTGGGAGCAGATGAACTACTGAAACCCACATAAAACATCAACCATAACTGTATAGATGTACACCAGTATGGAAATAATACAAGCTTTATATGAGAAAGGAATAATAATTGTACATACATCCAATGTACAAACAAGTATTATCAACAAAGGGCTCAACAAGAGTCCTGCTGGAATCACGCACATATTCCCAGGTATACATAATTGCTAATAAACATACCTCTAGATGAATGTTGCAGCACAGTCCAGTTGTGAGGATCCTTGAAGATGATCAAGATGCAGCTTTTGTTTTGGAATTGAAGACCTGAAGACAAGATCTATGGTGATGCGGAAACCCTCCAACCATTGTCCAACCAGCCTGGAACACAGCTTTTCATCAGCAGAAACCATTCTGTGGCACTGGAGGTCAGACTATATACTCCGTCTCTTAATCCCTAGACATTTCTAAAGTGTCATGCAGCCGGACCTCTAACCACCAGAAGTGGCTATTGGTTGCCTAAACTGGCTTTACCCTATGTTGGTTATTGGGCCCTAAGCTAAAACTAGTTATAGACTCCCTGACCATAAGGAACTGGGTTAACTAAAATAACAAGACTTGCATAAAACTCCATTGCAATTATTAGGCTCACCTAATAAACTGAAAGGTGACCACTACACACCTACAGTAGCACAGACCTAGCTACCTGCACTATGCATGTGAGATAATAACAATAGGACAGATATACTCTGTTTGTGAGAAGCTACACACTGAAGAAGCTATGGACAGCTTCAGTTAAACTATCAGAACAAAGGAATACTTGAATAATAGTCCCTTCTAGCCTGGATTTAGCAGCATTGACAGGACATGTGTTTGAGACACACACACTCTCTCTCTCTCTGTCTCACTTCACTTTGCAAGGGAGGTTGCCCCAGAGCTTAATGAATACAGTGAAGTTTCACTTTACAAAGAATACTCAATCACATGCAAGGAAAGTAATAAAGCATAATTTTTGCATGCATGTGACTGGATGAAGCCAGCAGAGATTCACCTCATTCACTAAGCTCTGGGTCAAATTCCCTTGCAGTGAACAGGCTGTTTTCATTTAGTAAATCAAGGCCACAGAGTCAGAAGGCTCATATATTTCTTATAATCCTATGATAGTGTTTTCATTATGTTTGAAGACTAGCAGGCACATTTACTAAAGCATTTTGAAGTACAAAGTACACTATATTGCCAAAAGTATCAGGGCACTCCTCCAAATCATTGGATTTAGGTGTTCCAATCACCTCCCTGGCCACAGGTGTATAAAATCAAGCACCTAGGCATGCAGACTGCTTCTACAAACATTTGTGAAAGAATGGGTCCCTCTTAGGAGCTCAGTGAATTCAAGCGTGGTACCGTGATAGGTTGCCACCTGTGCAATAAGTCCATCCGTGAAATTTCCTTGCTACTAAAGAGTCCACGGTCAACTGTTAGTGGTATTATAACAAAGCAGGAACAACTGTAATGTAAAATGACAGAGCAGGGTCATCACAGTGCGCCACAGTTGGCAACTGTTTGCAGAGTCAATAGTTAAAGACCTCCAAACTTTGTGTGGCCTTTAGATTAGTACAACAGCAGTGCGTAGAGGGCTTCATGGAATGAGTTTCCATGGCCCAGCAGCTGCATCCAAGCCTTTCATCACCAAGTGCAATGCAAAGCATCGGATGCAGTGGTGTAATGCACGCTGCCACTGGACTCTAGAGCAGTGGAGAAGTGTTTTCCGGAGTGATGAATCATGCTTCTCTGTCTAGCAATCTGACTGATGTGTCTGGGTTTGGCGGTTGCCAGGAGGACGGTACCTGCCTGACTGCATTGTGCCAAGTGTAAAGTTTGATGGAGGGGGGATTATGGTGTGGGGTTGTTTTTCAGGGGTTGGGCTTGGTCCCATACTTCCAGTGAAGGGAACTCTTAAGGTGTCAGCATATCAAGATATTTTAGACAATTTCATGCTCCCAACTTTTTGGGAACAGTTTGGGGATGGCCCCTTCCTGTTCCAACAAGACTGTGCACCAGTGCACAAAGCAAGGTCCATAAAGACATGGATGAGTGAGTTTTGGGTAGAGGAACTTGACTGGCCTACACAGAGTCCTGACCTCAACCCGATAGAGCACCTTTGGGATGACAGAGTGGAGACTGCGAACCAAACCTTCTCGTCCAACATCAGTAACTGACCTCACAAATGTGTTTCTGGAAGAATGGTCAAACATTCCAATAGACACACTTCTAAAACTTGTGGACAGCCTTCCCAGAAGGGTTGAAGCTGTTCCACTTGGTCTGTACCTGACCACGAGTTCAGCTTCTGATAAGATCTCCTCCATCTCTCTGGCTAATAATGAGCTAAAGAGTCTGACGGGCAAATTCTTAACTACTTATCAGAACTTAGAAGGCATTAGAGATGACAGAGGTCTGCGGCCATTTCTGGAGTATGCTTGTGAGTGTTTGTCAGCACCATTGGAGATGTCCTTTTGCTCTCTGATTGCATTGAGCACAAATTTCTTGGACATCATCATTTGAGGTTTTCTATGCTTTGTGACTTCTTTTGGGTCGCATTTTGACGGTGAGTGTGCACGCTAGCCAGTGGAGGATTTTTTCGTATATGTTTGCAGCACTGGATATGTCACGGCATGCACTGAAGATTTACTGTGTTTTTTTCTGAGTTTTTGGGACTGTCATATATATATTTTTTTTGGGGGGGGGGGGGAGACTCAGTCACTTTTTGATTTTTATGGATTGAGCCACTTATTAATTATTTTTTGATTGATTTTTTGGGACTGAGTCACTTTTTTTTATAAATCAGCATTATTGATGTATTCACTTGTGCCGCCAGCACTATATAGCCTTTTTTTGTGGCTGTTACTGTCACTTGGCATTGTTTGCACCAATTTATATTTTTTTTATGTTATGTTCACACTTGGATGAGGGACATACTTACATTGAGTTTATGTCATTTATGTTTCCACTGATCATTCACCAATAGCTCAGCAGCCTTTCACACCTTTACTTGAAGCTGTTATAGCTGCAAAGGGTGGGCCAACTCAATATTGAACCCTAAGGACTAAGACTGGGATGCCGTTAACGTTCATGTGTATGTAAAGGCAGGCGTCCCAATACTTTTGGCAATCTAGTGTATGTGCAAACTGCAGTAACTTGTAGAAAGAGAATACATTTCCCTTACAGATAGGACTATAAGTTGAAATCTGATTGGTGGCTATGGGATATAGACTTTGCTTTGACAGTATGTGTGGTTTCTTACATTTCCAAGCATGAGTGTATTGATATTGTGTTTATAACATCAGTGCCTTAGTAGCACTGCATAATCACTGGTTAAACGTCGTATGTCAAGCACCTCTAGCTCTTCTTGGTCATGTCTGTGCTACGTATGATGGAAGATTTCCCTAAAGAACAGAATTGAAAATCTTTTGATAACCAAAATCTTATATAGAGCAGTTTGGATGTGCAATTAGGGAAATGCTCAGAACATTGCTATTACTGTATGAGTGCATAGAGGGTAGTCCTTTGGGGTGTTGTGTGTGCAGCAGTGAACTAGCTTTTGCCCCAACCCCCCCCCCCCCCCCCCATCATTGTCATTCCTCTTGGTGCCTTTACAGCTCATGTCTGCAGGGGAGTTTAGTAACTTTTCATTCCAATGACAGCCACATCATTCTGTAAAATACCACTACTGTCCAAATGAAGACACAGTAGGGAAATAAGTATTCAGAGTTTGGATTGGAAGTCATGTCTTCAAGTATTATACTTCTTTGGCCTTGCATTTATGATTGGCTTAGATGTAGTTACAGGTTCATTCCTCTTACCTGCAAATTATTGCATTTGTGTTTGCTTTTTTTTTTTACCTTGTCAATGAAGTTGACTGTCAGTTGTAGCTTCTAAACTCCATGATAAGGAACCTAAATTATGTATACCCCTGGCACAATCCTGTTTGGCCCCCACAATTGTCATTCTTCTTTGTGGTTTTACAGCTCATGTCTACAAGAGAATTGCATGACTTTTCAATGCATTACCATCGACAAACATGTCATTCTCTACTACACCACTAGTGACAAAATACAGTATAGATTCCTAAGAGCGAATAAGTATTAAGAATTTGGATTTGAAGTTACATCTTCAAGTATTACACTCTTGTGTTTAAATAAAAAAGGGGAGTGCGCTATCTTTTTATAAAAGAAATAAACTAAAACTAAAGAGCTGCATATCAGTCAGCAAACAACATAGACCGAGATTCACTCTTACCTGCATGTTATTGCATTGTTTTTGCTTTTATTTGTTTAGTTTTTTTTTAATAGTATCAATGAACAAAACCATCAGTTGTACAATCTAAACTCCTTGGTGGGAGTTAAAATCCTAATTCAACAAACACATGCCTTAAATATCTGTTTTTCAGTGAAACACTGCATTACACCATGGTCAGTTTATTTTCAGCTTTATGCTGCCATTTCCCTTTTCATGTACACAGATGTGAAGATCGTCCTCTTGTACAAAGGTAGGATTTTTGAGAATGTTTTATCTGTTATGCTTCTCTGAATGTTTGAATGCAGTTTTCAAAAAAAGCTAATTCTCACTATTAGAATCTTTTTCTCTGCATGGTGTTAATCTCTTAGAGTAGATTCACACTTGGTGCAGTGCATTGTTCAGTGGTTCAAGACTGGTTCAGATGCAGTTCAGGACAGGCCTTGAAGAGAGAGAACCGCATTTAAATTGTGTTCACAAACTAATGATATGCGTGGTTTACAAGCGGTTCCCATAGAAGTCAATGAGCCTAAATTTGCACCTGAACCCGAGTGCACTGCTTAGAAAACATACAGGACCCTTCTTGAATTTGCACTGAATCCGCACTACAGCTGCACCGCATATATGTGAACCACTACAATAGAAATCAATCTTCTTTCACATGCCATGTGAATCGGATGCGGTTCAAAATGCATCCGATCCACAAATATATGTGAACTGGCTCTTAAACTGGTGACTTGTTTCATCACACTTTTAAACAAAAGGATAGGACAACACTATTGATATTGTCCATCTTTTGGTCTCTGGAATGTCAGATTTTGAGATCGTTCATATATCTGAGGGTCAGCACTGTTTACGGAGTGCAAGGAGTTGCTATGAAACCTGCATACTTTTTTTTTTAGGATCCCCACTGAGAGACAGAGATGGATTTCTTTATTAGGCTGCATAAGACATGGCCTAGGGCATCATGACTGCCAATGTGCATAGCTGCCTAGACCACCATTTTTCTTAGAGACCAATGGCAGCCATACCCCTCTCCCTTCTCCTGCATAATTTTGCAGACCTGCTCCCACAATACATATTACTACACACTACTACTATACCCCACGGTGCAGGGAAAAGCAACAGGCTCATTTAACTGCTGCCATATACATGCTCACCTTCCTGTTGCTCCATGATACTTCAAAGTAAAGAGAGAAAGCCTTGTGTAAGCTCTAAACCTGTCCATACACTATAATAGCTCTCTAGTTCAGCTTGCAGGAGAAAACCTATGGATTCTCCCATCTATACCAAGTAGTGTGGGTGGACGAATCTCCACTGCAGCTATTGTGATATGACAGCCGACACCCACGGCAGTTAGAATATAGAAACAGTGGCTGCATCTGATCTACCTTTGATTTTCAGGTCAAAGGATATCAGGCAGGAGTGTGCTGACAGGGTAATCAATTACTGGAAGTTGGACCAGTTCACCGTGAACTTTCTGAACTCGCTAAAGCCTAAGTGCAGTAAAAACCCCCCACAAAATCAGCACAAGGAACATAACACACAGTCAGTAGAATATGTCCCTTGTGCTGACACCTATTCTATTAGGTGAAATCCTCCTCCATCAAAGTCCTCCCATACCCACTGCTGTAATATTCCAGTGCATCAGGGGTTAATAGAACTGGGGAAGCTGTAACAGGCACTCATTTAGAGTGTCTGACTATGTCCACCCTTTCCACCCAGATCCTTCATTCATAAAAGCTGGTACTACATCTTTTATGAATGAAATGTGTTCTGTTAATAGGGGGGGGGCTTCAATGATCCGCCTGTCCGCCATCTACAGGGGGCATCGATGGAGGAGGATTTCACCTAACAGACGAGGCATCAGCACAAGGGGCACATCCTATTGACTGTACGTTATGTCCCTTGTGCTGATTATTGTGCTTTTTATTTTGAGTACCCTTACGCTTTAAAGCAGAACTAAACCCATGACTAAACCCAGGCTATTAGCAACCCACTCCTCACTAACTAACTGCTGGTATGAAAAATATACTATGCAAAGGCCCATTTTACTTAACTGAAACCACAGTGAGATGATGATTCTTCTCTCTTCTTCTCTTTACTTCCTGGAGTCCTTCTTCAAGTGTCCAACAATGCCTGTTTGATGTGCACACCTCCTATTGGTTGAGGCAACAATTCCAGGTGCAGGGACCTCTCCCAGAGACTCCAGAGGCAGGTGAACTCACTCCAGAGCTGTTATGGTGGGAACCCCTATCATATTTTGGTTAAATATTTTGGTAGGGATGGACTGAAGATGAGTAGTAAACCAAAACCTTGATATGGATTGTTTAAGAAAACAATACTACTCCATAATACTACAGTCATTTGGACTACCTCTATCAAAAGCATTCCATGTCAGGAATAAATGATAGCATTTTTTAATTTTTTTTATTACACCTGAGATTATTGTGAGTGTGATTACATATGATTATGTAATATGGTAACGCCAGAATTCCTTTAAAAGAGGGGTATGCATACATCTGCGTACAATAATTTATGGTTTGTTACATTTAGATAAGAACAGAAGGACCTTGGTTATTTTTTTAATTTATATATATATATATATATATATATATATATATATATATATATATATATATATACAGTATATAGCGAAGAAAGGAAGTATTTGATCCCCTGCTGATTTTGAATGTTTGCCCACTCCCGAAGAAATGATCAGTCTAAAAATCAAATGGTAAGTGTATTGTAACACCAGAATAGCAACAGAATAGCAACAATAAATTCAAAAGAAATGCATGTCTAACAAATTATGCACTGATTTGCATGTTTATGAGGGAAATAAGTCTTTGATCCACTATCATTCAGCAGGATTTCTGGCTACCAGGTGTCTTTCATATAGGTAACAAGCTGAGATTAGAAGCAGTCTCTTAAAGGGAGTGCTGCTAATCTCATTTTGTTACCTGTATAAAATAAACCTGCCCACAGGAGCAATCAAACAATCAGATTCCAAACTCTCCACCATGGCAAAGACCAAAGAGCTGTCCAAGGATGTCAGGGATAAGATTGTAGACCTACACAAGGCTGGAATGGGCTACCAAACTGTCGCCAGGCAGCTTGGTGAGAAGGTGACAACAGTTGGTGCAATTGTTCTCAAATGGAAGAAACACAAAACAACTATCAGTCTCCCTAGGTCTGGTGCACCATGCAAGATCTCACCTCGTGGAGTGTCAATGATCATGAGAACAGTGAGGAATCATCCCAGAACTACACGTGAGGATCTTGTCAATGATCTCCAGGCAGCTGGGACCACAGTCACCAAGATAACAATTGGTAACACACTACGTCGACAAGGATTGAAATCCTGCAGTGCTCGCAAGGTCCCTCTGCTCAAGAATGCACATGTCCAGGCCTGTCTGAAGTTTGCCACTGAACATCTGAATGATGCAGAGGAGGACTGGTTGAAAGTATTGTGGTCAGATGAGACCAAAATCCAGCTCTTTGGCATTAACTCAACTCCCGTGTTTGGAGGAGGAGGAATGCTGCCTATGACCCCAAGAACACCATCCCAACTGTCAAACATGGTGGTGGAAACATTCTGCTTTGGGGGTGTTTTTCTGCTAAGGGGACAGGACAACTGCACCGCATCAAAGGGACGATGGACAGGGCAATGTACCGTCAAATCCTGGATGAGAACCTTCTTCCCTCAGCTAGGGCATTGAAAATAGGTCATGGATGGGTGTTCCAGCATGACAATGACCCAAAACACATGGCCAAGGCAACAAAGGAGTGGCTCAAGAAGAAGCACATAAAGGTCCTGGAGTGGCCTAGCCAGTCCGCATACCTTGATCTGATTGAAAAACTGTGGAGGTAGCTGAAAGTTGAAGTTGCCAAACATCAGCCACCAAACCTTAATGACTTGGAGAGGAAATGCCAAGAGGAGTAGGCCAAAATTCCTCCTGTAATGTGTGGCAAACCGGGTGGCCAACTACGAGAAACATCTGACCTCTGTGATTGCCAACAAGGGACTTGCCACCAAGTACTAAGTCATGTTTTGTGAAGGGGATCAAATACTTATTTCCCTCATGAACATGTAAATCAGTGCATAATTTGTTAGACATGCATTTCTTTTGAATTTTTTGTTGAATGTAGATTTTTAAAACCTTTTTCCTTTCATATGTCGCATTTCTATATTCGAAATATATTACATTTTGATTTCTAAATGAACCTACCCTAATCAATACTTGGTGAGCAAATGTATCAGGATTTTACCTTTGTTCATTTTGGAGGTTTTTAGCTGATAATTTTAGGGGATCCCTATATTGCATATTGTTGTGTGTTTGCATCTGGATTGCTAGAGAACCTATAAACATTTACATGTATTTTCACTGGCACATTATATTGTAACAAATGCACAAACAGGGGTGGAACACATGGATAGTGAAAGAGTGGTTAGCCCTTCCGCCTTACAGCACTTGGGTTCTCAGTTTAAATCTTGGCTGGGACACTATCTGCATGGAGTTTGCATGTTCTCCTCATGCTTTTATAGGCTATACGTTCACATTTTAAAGACACGCTAGTTGGCCTTGGTGTTTATGTACACTATGTGATCAAAAGTTTGTGGACACTTGACCATCACACCTACAATATACGAGTTTGTTAAATATGCCATTCCAAAACCATGAGCATTGATACACAACTGAACAACACTTTGGGGCTATAACAGGCTCCACTGAAAAGTGTGTCTGTGGTAATTTGGCACATTCAGTAAAGAGAGCATTTGTGAGGTCTAGTATTGATATTGAACGAGAAGGGCTGGCACACAATAGACATTTGAGTATATCCCTAAGATTTTCAATAGGGTCGAAGTCAAGGCTCTGTGAAGGAAACTCAAGTTTCTCCACACCAACCTCACCAAACCACATCATTTTGGACCTGACTTTTGGGCACAGTCACGTCCTAAAACTGTCATCACAAGGTTGGAAGTGTACAATTGTTTAATATTTCTTTGTATGCTGTAACATTAACAAGAACCTTCATTGGAAACACCTGCGCTCAGTAATTACTGTAGGAGGGAGTGTCACATAATTTTTGCCATATAGTATGTGAGATTATCAGGTGTCCACAAACGTTTGATCATATAGTGTATATGGGATAGGAACCTTAGACTGCAAGTTCCTTGAGAGCAGGGACTGTTGTGAATGTACAGTGTGGACTGCATAAGTTGTCAGCACTACTGTATATATATGCTTTTAATAAATAAACTCAATGAAATACCCATGGCTACTGTAGCACATACAGTGCCTTGAAAAAGTATTCATACCCCTTGAAATTTTTCACATTTTGTCATGTTACAACCAAAAACATAAGTGTGTTTTACTGGGATTTTATGTGATAGACCAACACAAAGTGGCACATAATTGTGAAGTGGAAGGAAAATGATAAACGGTTTTCAACATTTTTCACAGATAAATATGTGAAAAGTGTGGCATGCATTTCTATTCATCCACCTTGAGTCAATACTTTGTAGAACCACCTTTCACTGCAATTACAGCTGCAAGTCTTTTTTGGTATGTCTCTACCAGCTTTACACATCTAGATTGAATGGAGAGTTTCTGTGAACAGCAATTTTCAAGTCTTACCACAGATTCCCAATTGGATTTAGGTCTGGACTTTGACTGGGCCATTCTAACACATGAATATGTTCTGATCTAAACCATTCCATTGTAGCTCTGGCTGTATGTTTAGGGTTGTTGTCCTGCTGGAACATGAACCACTGCCCCAGTCTCAAGTCTTTTGCAGAGTATAACAGGCTTTCTTCTAAGATTGCCCTGTATTTTCCTCCATCCATCTTCCCATCAACTCTGATCAGCTTTCCTGTCCCTGCTTCAGAAAAACATCCCCACAACATGATTCTGCCACCACCATGTTTCAGGGTGTGTTCAGGGTGATGTGCAGTTTTGCTTTTGGACCAAAAAGTTCATTTTTGGTCTCATCTGATCAGAGCACCTTCTACCACATGTTTGCTGGGTCCCCCACATGGCTTCTCGCAAACTGCAAAAGGGACTTCTTATGGCTTTCTTTCAACAATGGCTTTCTTCTTCCTACTCTTCTATAAAGGCCAGATTTGTGGAGTGCACAACTAACAGTTGTCCTGTGGAAAGATTCTCCCACCTGAGCTGTGGATCTCTGCAGCTCCTCCAGAGTTACCATGGACCTCTTGGCTGCTTCTCTGATTAATGCTCTCCTTGCCCGACCTGTTAGTTTAGGTGGATGGCCATGTCTTGGTAGGTTTACAGTTGTACCATACCCTTTCTATTTTCAGATGATAGATTGAACAGTGCTCCGCGAAATGTTCAAAGCTTGGAATATTTTTTTATAACCTAACCCTGCTTTAAACTTCTTCACAACTTTTTCCCTGACCTGTCTGGTGTGTTCCTTGGCCGTCATGATGCTGTTTGTTCACTAATGTTCTCTAACAAACCCTTGAGGGCTTCACAGAACAGCTGCATTTATACTGAGAATAAATTACACACAGGTGGACTCTGTTTACTAATTAGGTGACTTCTGAAGGTAATTGGTTCCACTATATTTTAGTTAGGGGTATCAGAGAAAAGGGGGCTGAATACAAATGCACGCCACACTTTTCAGATATTTATTTGTAAGAAATTTTGAAAACGATTTATAATTTTCTTTCTACTTCACAATTATGTGCCACTATCACATAAAATCCCAATAAAATACATTTACATTTTTGGTTGCAACATGACAAAATGTGGAACATTTCAAAGAGTATGAATACTTTTTCAAGGCACTGTAAGTTCCCAAGGTACAAGGGTACTTCTACTTGTAAAAGACTTTCACCTAATTTTTATAGTGTTCTGCCCACCAGGTACATGCTTGTAAGCCTAGCTACTGGGCTGGTCATGGCAACCCTCCCCCTCGGCTGTCCAACACAGTAACTAGCAAGAACAAGGCTGCTTGATAACAACGGCTTGTCTCATCTTCAAGCACTTGGCCGAGACAAGTGGCAGCAAGAGGAATGCAGAGGGATGGGAGCTCTGTATTAATAATACATCCTTATGTTTTTTTAATATCTTGACTTAGGCCTTTAGACTTTAGTATTTGACTTGACATTAGCCTCTTGCATTGTGTAGAATAGTTTAGACTGTGTAGGGAAAATACAGCATAAGGAGTGAACCAGTTATGTTGCAAGAAGCATGCAGATAGAAGAAGAGACAGAGTGACAGAGCGATGAGCTCATCCCTCCGCAGCTTTTCCTTTCACTGTCCAGTCACAGGTTGGGTTTACAGAGGAGATCTGTAAGTGTTAAAGTCCTTTCACTGCCATGCTACTGCATTGAAGAAAGTGCACCAATAGGCTTGCATGCTGCATCTTTGGTGCACTTTCAGAAAACACACCAAAAACGCCCAATCTAATAGAAGTTTATGGGAAAGCTTAGGTAACCAGCACAAAAACTGTGCATACGCTGCGCTGCACCTGTGCTGCTGCCAAACCACAGCATGCCCTTAGGGAAATGCAGAAGAGGTAGGATTGTACTGTGTGGCATAGCTGTGTAAATCTATGAATGGACAGATATAGCAATCCTTGCATAGGTAACCGGTTCAATATATGTATTTCGTCTGCATATTTATTTGTTTGCTTAGAGTTCAGTTTTAATAATGGTAGATATTTTAACATAATTCATGAACACTGCTTCAGCACAATTACATATAGTTAGGTGTCTAGGAGCCTACAAGTTTGGCTCTTGTTTGCTTTTCCCATTGATGTCCTGATCTACTGACTGCAACATCCAAAGAGCTCTCCATACTTAGTCTTCTTGATCTGTTCCCCATATTTTACAAAGTTGACTAACTCTCTTCTTTTTCTTAAATTTAGTCTTACTTTTCTGAATCAACTTTTAGTGTTTGTTATGTTTCCTGCCCTCTGTTGGTGTGCCTCTGTCCTTGGAACTCTTCTTTTCTCGTTCTACATCTATGGTCTGTGCCAGCTGATTAGCTGATCTGGATTTCAGTACCACTTCAATGAAGATGATACTCAGATATTCTCTCAGGTCTTGATCTATTCATCTTTTTTGTGTCATCTTGTTTCTCACTCTGTATCTCTACATAAAATAATAATTACTGTTATAAAAAGCCCAGTACACTAAGATCCCCAAGCCCTTTTCATATGGATCTTATTTAAATCTCACATTCACTCACTAACTACTTTCTTGCATCTCCACTGTAAAACATTCATCCTTACCTTACACATTGATGAACTAAAAATGTACTGCACATCCTCATTATATCCTAGCTTTACTATCATTAATACCCTCCTCTATGGTCTGCCAACAAACAGATTGGCACCACTCCAATCAGGACCAGCTACTTGCACCCCCCCCCAAAAAAAAACCAACTGTACACACTGCCCCCCTTCCTGCGCATAATGCCCCCCCTTTTAACCCTATACCCCTCTTCCTGTACACACTGCCCCCCTTCCTGCACACCCTGTGCCCTTTAACCCTATACCCCTCTTCCTGTACACACTGCCCCCCTTCCTGCACACCCTGTGCCCTTTAACCCTATACCCCTCTTCCTGTACACACTACCCCCTTCCTGCACACACTGCCCCCCTTAACGCTTCCCCCCCCTTCCTGCACACACTGCCCCCCTTCCTGCACACATTGCCCCCCCCCTTTCTGCATATACTCTGCCCTTTAACCCTATAACCCTTTCCTGTAAACACTGCCCCCCTTCCTGCATACAATGTGCCCTTTATCCCTACACCCCCTTTCTGTACACACTGTCCCCCCTTCCTGCACACACTGTACCCTTTAACCCTACACCCCCCTTCCTGTACACACTGCCCCCCCTTTCTGCACACACTGTGCCCTTTAACTCTACACCCCCTTCTTCCTGCACACACCACCCCCCCTTTAACGCTACAACCCTAGCTCACACACGAGGCATTGTACATACATGTCCACCATCACAGAAGCAGCAAAGCCAATGGTCACAGAACTCCAGAGTGCCTGTTTGGTCCTGAACTTACACAATGACACCAGTAGCTGCCTTGTTTGCTTCTATTTCCTCTGACACCTTCCCTCCCCCCCGCCAGCACACTCACCCGGTTGTCAGCTAGAACTGGAAGCTGCACCCACTGTTCTTGTGATACAGTCAGGCCAGTTGCAGCAGCAGCAGCAGCGGCAGCAAGTACATGCATACAGCAACAAGGAAAACTGAACAGCAGCAAGTGACCAATTACAATGCAAGTCAGTGCCCTGGCGCCGATGTCAATCACAAGCGCCAAGCCAATGACTTCTGGACAGGGGTGTGCCTGCTGGAGTGATGATGTAGGGTCGCTTGTCAGTGGTCCTCACGTTGGTCTTACTGGGTGCGGAGTTCAGGGGGCAGAGCGCTGGAGAAGCTCAGAGGATAGCTACTTGCTTTTGTTGTCTGCAGCTTTTACATCCCATTCAATACATGGCTCACATCTGACTTTGCTTACTTTTGATTCTCTTGTGAGATGTTATCTTGAACCGGCGGAGAGGGAAACCAGCGGCCGTGGCTGTGTCCTAGGCAGCAGCCTAGTTCGCCTAGCGGTGGCACCGGCCCTGACTCCAATCCATCACGAACTCCACTACTTGATTTATTTACTTATCTTATTGTTCCTTAAACACCAATGAAATAGGACTAGCAGTCCTAACAATTGTTGCTGTGATCGTCCCCTATTTCCGTTGCGCAATCCAAGCCAGCTAATGCTTCTCCTTTTCTGCACCCCATTATTAAAGTAGTAAATTAATAAAAGAGCTGCTGGCAGAAATGACTCTACAGCAAGGAAAATGTTGTGAGTTGCTCCAGAGCACAGTTACCCTACCCCATGCATTCTCTGTGCTTGGTTGTGTGACTTGTGATGTCCTATTAGCAAGTACAAGGGACACATGGGACAACATGGGGCATCCATCTCTCATCGATATCCCCACTCAGCTCTGCCATGCTTCGCATCTTAGCACCTTTTGCTCTTTTCTTAGCATGCTCTGCATAACTGTATTATTGTATTACTATGGTGAGGCAGTGTAGGGACTGGGTCATCAAGGAAACTGGTACATTTTTTGCTGTGCCACAAATGCTTATAAGGTTCTCTTCAATCTACTATTACATACACACAGTACATACATGTCCTAACAAAATTCCACATACTCTGCTCACCACACCTACTGTGCACATGGCCTCCTCTTCTCCAGTCTAGTCATCACTTCACACTTTCAAAGAACAGTTGCATTCAGAGCAGCAACACTGCCACACCATCAAAAGAAGCTGCATTAGGTGGACTTCATTGCCAGGCGCAACAGGAATTTTTGAGAACTTGCAGGTGGACAAAAAGAAAACTCTAAGTGCAAATGCACGTATAATTAGGTTCTGCGGTACCTATTTTGTTTAATTGGAAACCACAGGTCTAGTTAAAAGTGAAACTATGGGCAAAATTAAAGACAACGCCTGACATTTTGCCCCCCCCACTCCGTCTACGCTACATCTCACCCCATCCCCTAAACCCCTTCAAATAGTATTTGATTAAAAAACGAAAAACTTTTAATACCTTTTTCACAATTATTTAGTCTAGTCTAGTCTAGTGACGTTACAGGAGGCTCCTCTATTTCTTTCAGCAGCTGGGAGCAAACGTTCTTTTAATACTGAGCAGTGTGTTCATAATGACATGTGAGCACCACTCAGATCTGGAGCCAGCCAGCCTGCATAATATTCTGCCCCTAGAGAAGCATGTAAATGACAGGCACGAAAGGACGACACCCTCTGCCCCCATCAGTTCATTTTTTTCCAACCTCGTTAACTGCTACTTTTGCCAGATTGCTTGGCATGTTGACATGCCAGAATGTGGAAGGATAATTGATGTACTAGCTAGTTTACCAGGTAACAAAAATGTTATAGGGGAAATAAAAAAAACAAAAAAAAAACAAAAAAGTTTTCTTCAAAAGAGCTACCGATGCTCATAGATGTATATCCTTCTAGTCTATGGTTTAAACCTCCATGTTGTCATTAGTCTTGAGGTGGATAAACAATCGAGTATATTTTTAAGTCAATCCTGAGTTCCACCTAGTGATCATAGAGAGGGCATAGTGTAGATGTTTTCTCTTATCTCCTTATGGCATCCTAAGCTACTCTTCTTATGTGGGGACACCTACCACTAATAGAATTCAAACTAAACTTTTAGGTTCTACCTGGTTGAAAACATATTAAAAGATGTTCAAATACTCATATTTCCTGTTAATTTTGAAGACGTAGTTATCATTGAGGGCTAAACTGACTAAAAGGAATAATCTATTATAGGGTATTTGAAAACATCTCAGAATATAAAATATAAATTACATAATTTTTACAAATGTCAGGATCTACAATGTGTTTTCCATGTTTTGCTCTGTTCAAGTGTTTTCATTATCTAAAATCATTAACTTTTTCAGATTTTGAGAATTTTTCTCTGCGATGGGTCGTTTTTCGAGCAATGACTTGTTTCCAGTTGTTCTCGTGCTAAGTAAATCAAAATCATGGGTATATACTATATTCAAATAAGAATTTAGATTCTTACAAATCAGGGTTCGTATACTGTAGGTTTAGAATTGTTCCATGGTTTATTAAAATGTTTTATGGCTCATATTATCCTTTTTATACTTTGTCAGAAAAGATTGTTTTGTAATACTATTGATGGTTGAGATAAGATGCAAACCAAAAATGATGCTGTTGAAAAATGTATGTATCTTCCATTCACTTTAAGAAAATAAATCTGCAACAAAAACACTGTGAATAGAGGCTCCAATGTTGCCTCCAGCAATGGAACCGCTGATTCTTGTGAGTGGCATCACAAAAGAAACATAGAAGACTTCAATGCCAGGGGCTCCGTTTCTGTATAATCAAAAAAAAAATCCATTTGGTGCCTCTGAATATACAGCAAGAGCTTTCTTTTCTTGTTGCCACAAGACATTAATACAATTATTTGGCACTTACATATCCATGGATCCATAATTTCAACCACATTGTAGCAGAAGAGGTGGACCTGAACTGACAGAAATGGAAGGAGGAGTAGATGGGAGAGAGGGAGGGAAGGAGGGAAGTAGAGAGTGGCTGTGTAATGGAAAGCGAGAGAAAAGGCTATGAACGTACACAGGCACATCAACAGAGGATGCAAAGTCTGCCTTGGCTGTGAGAAGAGCTTTTGAGAGTGCAGCTCTGGGCAATATATGCCCCTTCTATGTCTTTTTCTGATTCTAGTGCGACATTTCTTCTGAATGAGGTAACCATTCGCCTTTCTTAACTGCCTTAGGGGGAAGGTTGGGACTGATGTGGATGAGGGGCTGGGGGTAAAATCTATCTGTGGCACACGGCTCTCTTTTCGGGATGTGCAGTGAGCCATATCGCACCTAATGCTTTTCAGAAAGCTTTCTCTTTTTCAGGATAATAAAGGAAAATTAAGCAGGAAATGGTAAACAATAGTATGAAAAACCTTACATAAAACAGTATTGAAAAAGGGTATTTTTAGAAAAATAAAAAAAATCAACCTCATGAGGGTGGTAATTATGAGTTAGGTGCAATGGTTTACAAAAAATGGGATTGTAAAGTAATTGTAGCTCAAGGATTTATGGTTTAAAAAAAGAAAATGAAAAACACCATATTTTACCTAAAGGCTAATGAGGTTAAATGACTTATTGATTTTCTGGCAAGAACAAGGTTACTGAATGTATCATGGAAAACAGAGGTGAAAATCTGAGAAAATACACACACAAATGTATATGGATGTAATGTGTGTGTGCGTGTGTGTGTCTACGTGGGTACATACATCTGTAGGTACACTCAATGGCAACGTAATAATGAGAAAATGACAGAAGGTTTTGACAAATAACAAATGAAGTTGATTTAGCACTCAACATACCGGGCTGACAAAAAAAAGATTGAAAAATAATCAGACATGACTGACTGGGAAAGCTGGCTGCTTGTCACGGTGACTGGTTTGAGCAAAGATATGGGATGGTTGTTGTTAACTGTTACCTACGGAATTCTTTAACCTTGTCTATGTACACCCAAACCAGTCAGCCTGAAGTAGTAAATATTACTGAATCTTACGTAATGCACCTTGCCTGATTTCTTGGTCTACCCTCTGTTGTCTTATGCAACATTTAATGTTTTCTTATAATAGCACTGCTTTTTATATCCCCATCTTTCCATCTGACATCAGACCGTCATCATGGCGTCCTATTCAGCTAATCCTAAAGAATGGAAAGCTGAGGAACATTTGACTACTTATTCATCTGCTTTCTTATCTGAACTTACAGATGTAAGGCCCAGGCTGTTTTTTCTGTTAGATTCTTATAGTGCCTATTACATACAGTGGGGCAAAAAAGTATTTAGTCAGCCACCAATTGTGCAAGTTCTCCCACTTAAAAAGATGAGAGAGGCCTGTAATTGGCATCATAGGTAGACCTCAACTGTGAAAGATAAAATGAGAAAAAAAATCCAGACAATCACATTGGCTGATTCGGAAAGAATTTATTTGCAAATTATGGTGGAAAATAAGTATTTGGTCAATATCAAAAGTTCATCTCAATACTTTGTTATATATCCTTTGTTGGCAATGACAGAGGTCAAACGTTTCCTGTAAGTCTTCACAAGGTTGGCACACACTGTTGCTGGTATGTTGGCCCATTCCTCCATGCAGATCTCCTCTAGAGCAGTGATGTTTTAGGGCTGTCGCTGGGCAACATGGACTTTCAACTCCCTCCAAAGGTTTTCTATCGGGTTGAGATCTGGAGACTGGCTAGGCCACTCCAGGACCTTGAAATGCTTCTTACGAAGCCACTCCTTCATTGCCCGGGTGGTATGTTTCGGATCATTGTCATGTTGGAAGACCCAGCCACGTTTCATCTTCAATGCCCTTGCTGATGAAAGGAGGTTTGCACTCAAAATCTCACGATACATGGCCCCATTCAATCTGTCCTGTACATGGATCAATCGTCCTGGTCCCTTTGCGGAGAAACAGCCCCAAAGCATGATGTTGCCACCCCCATGCTTCACAGTAGGTATGGTGTTCTTTGGATGCAACTCAGCATTCTCTCTCCTCCAAACACGACGAGTTGTGTTTCTACCAAACATTTCTATTTTGGTTTCATCTGACCATATGACATTCTCCCAATCCTCTTCTGGATCATCCAAATGCTCTCTAGCAAACTTCAGACGGGCCCGGACATGTACTGGCTTAAGCAGGCAGACACGTCTGGCACTGAAGGATCTGAGTCCCTGGCGGCGTAGTGTGTTACTGATGGTAGCCTTTGTTACGTTGGTCCCAGCTCTCTGCAGGGCATTCACTAGGTCCCCCCGTGTGGTCCTGGGATTTTTGCTCACCATTCTTGTGATCATTTTGACCCCACGGGGTGAGATCTTGCGTGGAGCCCCAGATCAAGGGAGATTATCAGTGGTCTTGTATGTCTTCCATTTTCTAATTATTGCTCCCACAGTTGATTTGTTCACACCAAGCTGCTTGCCTATTGCAGATTCAGTCTTCCCAGCCTGGTGCAGGTCTACAATTTTGTTTCTGGTGTCCTTCGACAGCTCTTTGGTCTTCACCATAGTGGAGTTTGGAGTGTGACTGTTTGAGGCTGTGGACAGGTGTCTTTTATACTGATAACAAGTTCAAACAGGTGCCATTGATACAGGTAATGAGCGCAGGACAGAGGAGCCTCTTAAAGAAGAAGGTACAGGTCTGTGAGAGCCAGAAATCTTGCTTGTTTGTAGGTGACCAAATACTTCTTTCCACCATAATTTGCAAATAAATTCTTTCCAAATCAGCCAATGTGATTGGATTTTTTTTCTCATTTTGTCTTTCATAGTTGAGGTCTACCTATGATGCCAATTAAAGGCCTCTCTCATCTTTTTAAGTGGGAGAACGTGCACAATTGGTGGCTGACTAAATACTTTTTTGCCCCACTGTAGCTGACTGGTACTTGTTCAGTGTACTGTAGGCATTCTGTGTGGCCGTTTTAGTTCTTTTCACCAAACTCAACTTAAGCAAACATAATGTTGTACAGTACTTTAACTATATAAAGCAGATGGTTAAAGTTTATTCTTGAAATAAATTCTTTTAAATATCAAACACATGGTTAGAAACACTGCCATTAATTTGATCTTGGGTTCCAACACGTTTTACTTTTTACTTTTAAGGTCTGTCCATAAGGAGAGGGGTAGCTAATAATGGATTTGGGTAAAGAAGATCCTCCTGAAAGAACATGAAAAGTAAACTGTAAATGATAGTATTTACTTTATTTTTTACCATACCTGTGGCACAATATATAACCTTCTACAATATTCTAACTGCAAAGCAACTGATTAAGGTTTTAGTCATCTGGGAAATAAAATATTTTAAATGTTACATACATGGTAAAGCTAGTCCTATACTAGTTTAATTCTCATAAGTACATTCTATGACATAATGGATGTCATTTGAAAGTACTTCAGGAAATGCTTGCATTTAAATTTTGGACTTTCCTGAATTAAATGAATGGACTTTCCTGAATGAAAACCATATTCACTTTTAGAGATGTGTTCATTCAAGAAACAAATTTCAATCCTGCTCCTTCATATTTTTTGTCACTGTGGTTGAAAACAAACGTTGATTTCACACCACTAATGATTAGAAAATTGAAGAAACATTCTTAAACTAAAATTTTCTAATGAAATTCTGCTAGTGTATGGCCATCATTAGAAACACTTCCATTAGTTTAAAGCAGATCTTCACCCTGCATTGCATGTTGCCTCCCATCCACCCCTCCTCCCCACCACTGCACAAAGTGGGCATTCTTTTTTTTTTTCTTTTAATTACGTTCTTTTTTCAAAGAAAGCTTTGGCTGCTCTGGCTCCAGGGATGTGTATATGACATATTCCAGGAGGCATGAGGCATGGTCCTTCATTGGTAAAGGAGGAGGGGGCAGGGCCAGGCAGTGGGTCATCAGGAAGCCGGCAGCTTACTGATTGATGATGTCACAGAAGAAGATGGAGGAGTGGGCCAAGGGGGGCAAAAAAGAAACGGATCTCAGTAGGACAATGCTGGATCCGGTGGGCGGGTGAGTACCTTACATGTGCAGTTAAGTAGGAGTCAGGGGTGGACTGACCATTCAAGCACTCGGGAACTGCCCGAGGGCCCGGGGTCAGTAGGGGGCCCCATGAAATGCCCCTGGTACCTTTTTATAGGCTGTTTTGAGTATGCTTTGAGTGTGGGCAAGGACACAGGGGCCCCATGATCCCCCATTGCCTGGGGGCCCCATGAGTTGTCAGTCTGCCCCTGATAGGAGTTAAAAAAAGGAAGGGGGGGAGCGTGAAGATCCGCTTAAATCTTGGCTGGTAAAACAGAATTTGTTTTTTTTCTGTTTCTGTTAAGGTCTTTTACATAAGTAGAGGCCAGCTAATAATGGACATGGGTGAAGACGGTCTTGAAAGGACTTAAAATGTTAACTGTAAATTGACAGTAATTGCTTTAAAATGAATGCAACTTACTTGTGTTTATATATTTATATACTATTTAGCATGTGTGTAGCATATTCCATTTTGCTATATAATATTATCAGAGATGTGAAGCATGTGATGTGATGAGACAGTTCCTTGTGACACAATCACAAGATTTTACTTGGAATATGGATGATACAGGAAGCACTATGCATTTGTTATACCACTGATCCTGAATGCAAAACTGGGAATAAAGTAGACAACAATGCTTTGTTTGAAAATTTTTAAGTATTATTTTAGATGCCATTATTGGGCCCCTTCAGTTTTTCAGGTGGACCTGATTGGATGATCTCTTCATCCCTATGGACAGGCAGGTGTAAACGGATCATGTTCGTTTACACCCACCTACCTCCACCTTTGGACAGGTGGGTGTAAATGGATTGTGTCTGTTTACACCTACCTACCTCCGGGTCTGATCTGGTTCATGTCACTCTGCAGAAACTGAACAGAAACAGATCTGTCATCTCCCGATCATGCTCTGATCAGCAGGGGACCTGTTAGCTGATTTGATACTGATCTACCCCATGTGAAAGGGGCCTTAACATTGATGGAGTCACATCAAAAGCTACAGTAGACTTTGTAAATATTAAAGTGTATCTATAGCCAACATGTTTTTGTTAGTTTTGGATAGAATAAAGAAGGGCTAGAACTCCTTACAGGTTTTACTGCTATAGATGGCTCCTCTTAACACATCCTCCTACATAAGGTGTACCTGTTGATCTGTAGCCCTCTCTTCTCTACATCCGTTCAAAGTGCTAAATTTATAAAGCATGTCTGAGAAATCAGAATAAAAGGGGGGAGAAAGCTGAAACTACACACTGCAGAGCTCAGTGAGGAGAGCTCTGAGAGTTGACTGAAGGGAAGAGACCCCCCCCCTCCACACAGCTCACAGGAACAGTGCTGAGGTTGTCACTCTGCTGGAGGTGCCTTTCCTGTCACCATTTTTCTCTTGGTGTCAGTAAAACATGTCAAAACTGATTCATGCTGATAGCAGAGGGACAAAGCAGCAGACATGAATGACACTTAGTGCTCTGGATTGAGACAAGTACACACTATAGAGGGATATGCTTTGTTCATATTGCATGTCTGAGATTTACAACAAATTTGTTCTTATATTTTACCATTCTATACAACATCACAAACTCACTTGCAGCAGGAACCACATTGGATGTGCTTTTGAGCTATTCCAAGGAATCTACACTTATCCCAGAGCTAATCTGGCATTTAGGGTCAATGCTGCTGATATCCTCTAAACTGCAGCAATCTTTGTAAATACTGGCAATCAGCAACCAGCAGAGGAAGTCTCCAAAAGATAATACCATATTTGTGGCTTCTACATGACCTACTGAAGAGAGCTGCAAAAGGTATTAGTGATGAAAGACTTCCTGTTGCAGAAGTTCATAATTCATAAGGCAATTATATATATATATATATATTATATATATATATTGCATGCCTATTCATTTAACAATAAAAAATTCCAACTTATTAAACTCTGAACTGCTTCAAAAATATTTGCAAACACTTCCTGCTGGTTGACAAGCAGACAGCTTTTTCATTCGGGTCTATGTGGAACCCAGTAACCTTGGCACTCTGCACACCAATGCTGGATCTCCCTGCCACTACAGCCCCCTGCACCTTTGATGTAACTTCTCTGCCACCCAGCACCCCTACTACTGCATCCCTGACTTTGAACCTCACTCCCCAACACCACTTACACAACACCCTAACATCCCAGGCCCCCTCATCTTTCTGCCAGCTAGCACCCGCCTGTTACCCAGCAACACTATAATTGCAAATTGTACCACTGCTCCCCATTGTCAACTTTACAGGGACATGCAGAGAGTAGGTGTTCTGTGCTTATACATTGACATACCTCCGTTAGACCTTGCTCCATCCAGCCCATATGATTACCTGTCAAATATGTGTTCTCCACAGACAGCTCAACTCTCCAATAAGACACGCCAGTTTAATCCAATGTAGTTTTACTTGTGAAAATGCAGTACAAGGATGTTAACCGGTCACATCAAAGTGTAAATGGACAATGATCTTCTACACCTTGTGGCCACTATGAAGGCTTCAAACAAACTGAGGAACATGAAGAAGGGATGGATCAAACAAAGGACTAATCTAACTAATGCAAACATGTAGATAAACTGGAATATACCATTTTACAGACATTACATTACAAGTTGTAGTTGCAGTAAATTGACACTAGATATCAGCACAAAGATATTATATGTTACATAATGAAGTCCAAAGTAACGGTGATGCATACAAGATAAATGTTCCAAAACAGGAGGACAATGTGAGCATGGAGTTTCTAGGCTCTCTGTCCACTTCCTCCTCCCTTTGTGACATCAACTCTCCTCAATTTAGTCTGTAGAGGCTACTCAGTCCTCTGGTCTCTGGGAGCACTGTGTATACTCTGTGGCTCCTACAGAAGAGGAAGGAGGTGCACACCTCCTGGCTGAGAGAAAGAGGGAAGCCAAATATTGTGTTGTCATTGTAAACCAGCCCACCACCTTCATTACTGCAGAACCCTGTGGTTGAGTCCAGCATCCAAAACTATTATGTATTTTTCTTACTTTCAAGGTAAGCATTTTTATTTTTTATTTAAACGACAATTTAGCACTCCTCCCTCCTAAACTATTTGATCTTCTATTTTATTATTTTGAGCATGTTATTACTATATCTGGCTGAAACTAAAACTCCATTTTACTTGCTGTATCTTTCTTTTACAATAAGTGTAGGATAAACTGAACAGTTGCCAATGCAAGATTACTCAAATTAGTTGTAATTAGTAGTTAGAGTTGTGAAAGCCTGATATAGAAATGCTTCAAACAGGTTTCCAGTTTGGCAGATAGTATTACACTTGTTAATTGTAGACAAGATAAGGGCTGGTATTGACAGGCTTATATTTGCTTCAGGTCAACTTTTCATTTCTGTCGAAATGCAATACTCTCTTGAAGCAGATCAAATGCAGGTCATAAAGTGACCAACTGCAGGTAAAATGCTTCTGTCAATGAATTCCCAACGATCTCAGAAGCCTCTCAAACTGATGTCAACCTGATGCCATCAACACAAGCCTAAAGCCCTTCAACATAGGCCTCTACTCTGGATACTGTTAAAGAAAATGGCAGCGACTTACATACAAAGGAACACACTTGTAGCTATGTATAAAATCAACTTTCTTTTTTCATTAAAAATCTGTGTACATTTACGTACCATGCATTGGAGAACTCACATACAATAATGTTATACTCTGGCTTTAGTATGCAGATATTCACGTTTGAGAAGCGGATTGCTGAATTCCAATATATGGACAACATCTCTGATCTGTGAATTAAATTGATTTGAACACATCTGCAGCTACTGAAGCATTTCTTCATACATTTAGTTTGTAATTAATAGATAAATTGGCCTCATGTCTAGCTTAATCATATCTTTAACAGTTATTAGTTTAATAAGCAAACTCTAAACTTTATATTAATGTGACAGTAAACTTTTTATTTAGGTATGTATTCTAAAAACACAGAGTCACACACAGAGAGAGTGCCAACCTGTGCTGCGCCCAGGTGCCCCTAGGTGGCAGTGTGCCCTAGGCGGCTGCCTTGTTATCCTTATAGAAGCACAGGCCCTGTTCCAGAGATGGACTGGGGACAATGAACTATGGGATGTGTAGTGTGTAGTGCACATGACTGCAACTAACGTTCACTGTCTGTCACAGAAGTGAGAGGAGAATGTTACAAGGAGGCAGAAAAACACAGTAAGAAACATATTAATGAAATATAGATTACAGGGCCAATAAGTAGTGGAAGTGTATGTATTATTTTGTAGACTACGGATATCGTTTAGTGTCACTTTAAATAATATCTACAGTAAAATAGTTTACATTTTAGAGTGGTGAGGGTTTAGAATTGCTATTAGGTCTTTATTTTATTTTTTTTGTAACATCCAACATTTTTGAATGTCACCAAACCGGAATAGAGGGGAAATCTTCCAACGGGGATACTTGTTCCTGGATACAAAGAAAACAAACAGAGGGCACACCGGCCTAGTGCATTATCGTAAAAAATATTTATTAGAAGGATAAAAAGCAAGTATCGTACTCACAATTGACATACATGACAAAGGCACATCACACTAAACAGTGGTGTCCAATCCACATTGCATATAAGTCCATAAATGGAACCCTTGGCTTCCAACAGGCTAACACGTTTCGAGCACTTAGCCTCTTCCTCAGAGCCAACAAACTGAGACTCTGTACCTCACAGTCTGTATTTATGGTAGCTTATGCAGATTATGGCTGTGTGTGTATTGAGACACTTAAGGATCACTTGGACCTCCCAGGATGGATGGTAAACACAGTAGGGGTGATGGTGGAGTGGAATATGGATCACTATTGGAGTGGCTGGAACGCACGCCAGTGTGCGCGGTCCATAGACACACTGCCAAACTGTCTAGAGGGTGATTTACCTCACTATAGAGATTTCATTGCACTTTCTGTTATATCAGAGACAGGAAGTGAAGGAAAATGTATTAAGTGAGATACAAATGGCAAAAAAAAATTTAAATCCCGATAGGGGTTTTAACCAGGGGCGGACTGACCATTTGAAAACTCGGGCACTGCCCGAGGTCCTGGGGTCAGTAGGGGGCCCCATGAGATGCCCCTGGTACCTTTTTCATAGGCTTTTTGGAGTTTGGGCAAGGACACAGGGGCCCCATGATCCCCTATTGCCCGGGGGCCCCATGAGTTGTCAGTCCGCCCCTGGTTTTAACTATCCCTAATCTGTGCAAAAAAGGAAAAAGAGTTTTGACCATTCTTCTTGCAAAAATCCTCCCACTCCTCACAGGAGTGCAGGAGGCGGAAAACGAGTCCAAACCTTGTTATCCAAAATTGATCATAGTGGCTCTATGATATTGAGGTCCAGCGACTGCGGCACCCTGGGTAAGTGCAAGACTTCATCTGCATGCTTGACAAACCACAATTTGACAACACTTGCTGTGTGAATTTTTTTTTTGGTGAATGGCACTGTCTTCGGGAAACAATGTCTGCACCGTGAGGTGCACGTAGTCCACCAAAATTTGTACATAGTCACTGGCCGTGACTCCACCTTTCAAGGTGATGATGGGGCCCAAACCATGACTGTGCTGCCACCATGCTTTATTGTTGAAACAAGATAGTCCTGGTTGTAAACGTGGGACAGTGTTTGCCACATGTAAACACGATCGGTGGTTGGAACAGTGTGAACCTCGATTCATTGGACCATATTACAGTCTTCCTTTAATCGATAGTTGACGATTTATGGGCATTGCACCACTCTCTCCTCTTCTGAGCAATAATATCAGTCACTAGTGGTTTGACAGCTGCAGCTTGCACTTGAATGTTTTGCTTTTGGAATTCCTTCCGCACAGGTTTTGTGGACATGGGCTTTGTAAGAGTGAGATTGTGCTCTGCAGTCACTTTTGCAGCAGTTGTTTTTTTGTCCTTTTGTCTCTTTCGGTCAGTTGACCATGACGACCGCGCTTATGCTTATGAGACAATGTTTTCCCAGAAACTGTATATGCTGTCATAACTTTCGATACTGTATTTGACGCTGCAAAAAAACTGGCAACTTCAGTCACAGAGGCAACAGTTAAGTGGGTACCAACAATTTGCCCGCCTTTAGGGCAGTAAGATCTGACATGACTCCATATTACTAGCAGCGCACGTAGTGAATGATGAAAGGGAGGCTTCCCACCTGTTAGCTAGGTGTCTCATCACACAGCGGAAGCAAAAGAATCTTACATCACTTCCGCTTTCAATGCGAAACAAGTCATCATTTTGACACCTGCAAATCATGTAGTTTTTCCATATTTTTGTCCAACCCCATGTATTTTAATATCATGGAAGGTGAAATGATGTGGATAATATCAGGAATAACATTAAAAGCCAATGTCATATTTTTTTGCCCATTAAATTATGTCTAAAAACATGCCACAAAAAAGGACGCTATTTCCTAAGCTCCAGTCTTGAAAATGTTAGTTGTGTGGCTGTCATACTGGCTCTCTTGTTTCCATTCTTTGATTCACTGACTTGGGTCAAGTATGCAAATAATGGGCCTTTTCTCTGATTTTCCTGATTTGTGTACTGGGTATAGGTCAGTGATTTAAAAAAAAATGATCACACATTGTCAGAAAAAGTAAACTGGCAGTTTGAGAAGTGGGTCATTGGTGACAGCTCCCATACCTTTCTTACAGTTTAAAGTTTACTTTAAATAAAGCTTTACTTTAAATTACAAGTTATATTGTCTCAACAGACATAATGTTGGATGCTTTGAAAATGTATAATGCCAGCCAAGGTCTCCATAGACATCATGAAAACGGATACCAACCTGTGGATGTACGTAATAACATTGTCCTTCTTCAGAATAGTCTGTGCTTCCCAAAAAGAATCACTAGTGGAAAACCTGGTGTGTTGGGTTTATTCTCTACCTCATAGCAGTCTTCTTCAGGGAGATCAAAAACTCAATTAGGTACAGTAATTGAAATTCCCCTTGGCTGCTGATGTTTTTGAGCCAATGATAATGTGGTAGACTGCACACTAGTTGGGTAAGCATATTAGCTTGCTATTTAGCTAGTTGTAAAGCTAAATGGTCTGGAAGTCTAGGATGTTCTCGAAGAGATTCTAACTGAACCTTAAGAACTATTTGTGTAGTACATTAATGCTTATGTGTTATCATGTGTTATGTCACATGTTAACTAGTGTTGCAATAAGACAGCCCATTGAAAATAATAGTTAATCAAGGCACATTGCCATGCTTTGCTACTGCGCATGGCCAGGGCTGCTGTTAAAAAGCATGGAGCCCCATACAGCCTACCTGACAGAGCCCACCTGCAGAAAAACCCCACAGTTTACTATACTTCAGTTATGAATGAACACAGTGTGTGATCAGTACTGATTGCTCACTGTGTTCATTCAGGAAAGGAAGGGGCTGATAAATGGGACATATTTACTGGAACCTTCCCCCACTCTACATCCTGAAGGATCCTATTGTCCTAGTACTGTGGGGGTGGGCGCACACGGGGGGGGGGGGTTATGGGCAGAAGAAACATAAAGTGCACAAGGAGGGTGATGTGGGGCAATTACTGGAACCAATCCCCTGTAAGGCTCTCTCTGCAGCAGCTGAAAGCCGACGGAAGGGAGAGGTGAAGTCAGCTTTCAGCTGCTGCAAAAAGAGTCATACAGGAGATCGGTTCCTGTAATCACCCCTCCGCTGTTCTGATCAACCTCCCTGCATACATATGATTCACCCAGCTGCCTGGGCCCCCATACTGGCCTGTGCCCCCTACAGGAGGACTGGTGGTACCTCCTTATCCATGGCCCTTCGCATGGCACATGTACTGTGCATTGTCTTAGTGTGTGGTGGTGCTTTTCAAAATTAATGGAACTGCAATGTGTCAAGGCATGTAACGTCAATTTGCGTTTTTCCCCATTGCATAGATGCAGGGCTGGCGCTACCATCAGGCAAACTAGGCAGCCCCTTAGGGTGTAGCCATGGCCAGGGTCACCAAAAGGGCAGTACATCTGGCCCTACTGTAACATTAATTATATTTTCCCTGGGCCCCATCAGTTCACCAGAGGGGCCCAGGAGATGAGGATCAGAGAGGGACTCTTTTTTTAAACTTTGGGTGCAGGCAGCTAAAGCCAAGCTTCGTTTTGAATTGCTGATCAGTGGGGGCCGGTCACAGATGCCCATAGTCTATCCCTCGCAGAGTGATTCTCTTACTGGCGGAGTGATTATCTCTTCCTCCACTGAGGAGGGCAGAAGGTAAGGCTGTAGCCCGGCGGTGGGAGGTCATTCAACAGAGAGGTGGCTGATGGCACAGGCTGCAATGGGAACCCAGTGCACAGGCAGCAATGGGAACCCGGTGCACAGGCAGCAATGGGAACCCGGTGCACAGGCAGCAATGGGAACCCGGTGCACAGGCAGCAATGGGAACCCGGTGCACAGGCAAGCGCAAAATTTCTGTTTTCTGAGGAACAGACAGAGATACAATCTTACGCTGTATACAGACAGCCATACAGCCCCTTCTGTACTGTGTGATCATCATCATGATAATAATGACAATCACATAAGCACACTGAGATGCTTCCTGTTAGTTATTATTCACACTTGTGTTTGAGGGACATAAACAATATGCGGCTGAGCCACACTTTTACTGCCCCCCACCACTCCCCATCAGGCTGCAAAGGCACTGCTACTGTAGTATGGCAATAGTGGCAAGGTATTGCATAAACCAATCCCCCTCCCCATGTAAAACCATGGGGAGCGGTTGGGGGACAGAAAAAGTGTGGCTCAGCCACACATTTTTAATGTTTCTCAAACACAAGTGTAAATAGGAACTAATAGGAAGCATCTTATTGAGTATGTGTAAATCTGACAGGCTGACTGTCAGGTGGAAGTGGTACAATAGCTGTGCAGCCTCCAGTTCACTTCTATAACCCCCATGTGCCTTGCCATGCTTCCCAGGCTCCACTTTCCCATTAGCAGACCTGGGACCTGCATGGTGGGTGCCACCCATAGAAGGGAGAGAGATCAGAGAACACCTGTTCACTGATCTCCCCTTCCTGTTAATGAGCAGGAAGCAATGTGTAAAACATTACTTCTGAGTCCTGGTGTCACTGTCCTCAGACAGGATTGGATAATGTTAGCTTGAGACAAAGCTGTCTTCTGCAAACTTCAGCCAATCCATGAAGAAGAGGTATCCAGCCAATGAATCACTTCCTCCCAGCTCCCCAGTCATTCTCTACACAAAGCTAACATTGGCACAGATTAGCTCCATGTGGAGTTTTATTTTGAGGTTTTAATTGAAGTTTTATTTTTTTTTGGAGGGGGGGGTGCAGGTAGCTGGTCCTGTCTAGGGCACAAAAAAATCTAGCACCAACCCTGTATAGATGTAATTTGTTCCTTCATGAATTATAGATATAATTGAATTAAGCCTCATTTTCACCAAGTCCAGCTGTTACATACCTTCCGTCAAACCTTCTTTTTCTCCTAGACTCCATATCACACTAGATCAAACATAGCAACAGAAGGCCCACTGAGGCTAGAATTAGAGACTGAAACAACAGTTTCGCCACTTTGCATCTTTACATTAGAACCCATGACTAAAAAAGTGCAATGTTCTGCCCACTTGGTAACCTTTTTGACCATCAGCAACATGATCTGAGGGGTATCCAAGTGCCTTCACTGGCTGATCTGCCATGGCAGGCTATGGCCGATGTTGGCTATGCAGAAATCTACCTGTGATTTTCATTCTGACATCTTGTTTGGCTGATTGTCCCATTTGCTAAATTCCATAAAGCATCTACAAAGGTACAAAGCATTTCAAATTTATTTACAAACTAAATAAAGGCTTTTTTTAAAAAATTTTGCACTTTTTTAGCACAAAAATAATGAATAAAACAAATAAAATAGAAAAAAAGCTTAAATAGTAATGGTTTAAAAATAGAAACGAAAAACGAAAAAAAAAAAAAAATCAGGAAATTAATAATCATGAGGATGAGGAGAAGAAGGTATTTATTAGGGCTAATTGGGGCTATAATAATATCAGGGTTGTAATAAGGGTTCATAAGCGGTTAAATAGGAACAAATTTTAAATAAAATATGAACTTTTTTTTACCTTGCCAGGTTACTTAAACTGACAATATATGCAAATCTATGCAGATCAAAGCTCAAGAACAGAGTAAATACAAATGTAACATTAACGTTGTATCTCTGAATGGTGTCTGAACAGTATTTATAAACATTGTGTCAGAAGGTTAACTCTGTGACAGCTGTGACTGAAATAGCTGCTGTATTTACAAAGCAGATGACAGCAAAAATTTGAAATGGGGGGTTGTGGCAGTGTGGGAGAAGGACAGGAAGGCCTACACACTGCTCTTGTACTTTGATTACTTTTTCTGAGTGTGTGTAACATGCCAACAACCACGACTCAAATAAAAACTTTTCTTAAAGCCTCTAAGACACTGGTGCCCAACTTAACAGGGCCATATCTATACCCACAAGCAGGGGCGGACTGACAACTCATGGGGCCCCTGGGCAAAAAGGATCATGGGGCTCCTGTGTCTTTGCCCAAACTCAAAAAAGCCTATTAAAAAGGTACTAGGGGCATCTCATGGGGCCCCCTACTGACCCCGGGCCCTCAGGCAGTGCCCGAGTTTCCAAATGGTCAGTCTGCCCCTGCCCACAAGTTGACTGGAGGGCCACATCAACCATTTACAATTTTCCTTTAAAAAAAATCAGGGGATGGCCATATGTATCATATCAAGACTAGATGCCCCCCTCTCTCCCCTCATTGGCTGACTGGCTGTGATTGAGAGCAGCAGGAGCCAATGGCTCCCGCTTGCAGTCTCAACCACTGTGGAGGCAGATACCCGGGACAGCTGAAGCTGTCATTCACATCGCTGGATTTCTATGGGGCTCAGGTAAGTATTGAGGGGCTGGGGGCACTGCTGCACACAGGTTTTTTACCTTCATGCATAGAATGCATGAAGGTAAAAAACCTTCAGCTTTTACAACCACTTTAAGAAGACACATGGCCACTCTATGAAGCTGAAAAACAAGCAGAAACAATGTTAAACTGTGTAAGGGATGTTTTACTGTTGAGCGGTAAGACTGTGGAACTCCCTTCCACAGTTGGTGGTGTCAGCAAGGAGTGCCGATATTTAAAAAAAAAAATTTACAAGGGCACCCTAGCAAACACAGTATACAGGGATATGGGAATTGGTAGGGACATAATAAGAAACGCACACTAATGCTCAGTTCACACTGCCACGGCTTGGAATCCGACTTGTCGCATGACATGTGAAATCCCATATTAGTCAATGAGATCTGTCTTAATTAGCACAACTGAAGTCACTCCAACTTTAGAAAAGGTTCCTGTACGTCTTCAAGGCAATTTCTATCCGGCTTTGCCCATAGACTTTAATGGAAGTCTCTTCCAGGTCCAATTCTCATCTATATTGATGAGAATTGGATCCGACATTACAGGAAGATTACCCAGGCAAAGTCACATGGCATAAAATTTGTGCATCAAAGTCGCATCAAGTTGCCAGCAAATTGCCAGGAAGTCGCCTGGCAAAGTTGCACAGTAAGTAACACGATTTATAGGTCGCAGTAGTGTGAATAGAGTCTTGCACAGGTTGAACTGGATGGGTTTGTGCATTTATTCAACCTTACCAGCTATGTAACTATTAAGTACGTAACTATGTAACTACATGTACAGTTGACAAAGATAGTTTATGTGGCTAAGAGGAATATCTGTTTATCTGTTAGATTAACCAATAGCTATGTTGGTTAATCCAACTAGAATTCACATTCAGTTTGTACATTTTTTTGGCTAACAGTAGCTGGAAGTGCAGAGAATAAAATAATTCTGCAACCAATAGCGTGTCATCTGTAGCAATTAGTTACTATTAGAAGATCAAAATGAATTTATGACTGGTTTCTTTGGGTTACTACATAGTACTATTTTTTACCAGTTATTACACAAAACACTTTTCTGATGATAAAATCATTTTCTTTTGAAAGTGACAAGTCTGATGTTTAGTGTTTCTAAGCAACCAATTACTTTAACCCATAGATATCTTAGGTGAATTAAAAATATTCTTTCCCTTTAATGTTAAGGGAAAATTCTGCTTTTAAATCCTCTTTACATAATGATCTGTGTCATTCATAAGAAGCCTAATTAACTGGCTTCTCACACCGTGCAGCTGCAAAGCTGTAATTTATGGCAAGCTTCAATTACATTTTATTTTTTATTGTTGATGCCAGAATGGAATACAAATAGGTTGTCACTGGAAATTGTTACATTTGTGATTTGCAATCAGAATGTGGAATATCTGTTCTAGGAATAACTTAAACAGATTCTCTTTTGTAGATGTGAGATCCTCTTTTAAGTCTTCCCCACCACATTTCACAAACTGGAGACAAAAACTTTTGTCTGCTTTTAAATGTAATTGTTTGGAAGTACAAAACAATGTTCTTGTGCCGGCATTAAGTTATTAGACTACAGCAAACTGCAGCAAAGACTAGGAAGACTGGGGATGCAGAATTTTATGTCTGTGGCCATCTATAGACTTTGCTAGACCTTGCACCTATAGACCAAAGCCAGCAGACAATGAACATTTAGCTGGATTGGATCATTTTGACTGATTGCTTTTGTTTTTCCCTGCCATAAGTTGGAATGATGTCTGGACACACTCCATCCTTCTGCCTCCAAAGGCGTATTCACCCACAATCCAGCAATCTGAGGTTGCATGTTTTTGTCACAGTTCCACATCCGATCAGCATCTAATACATACCTCCAAAGTTTCTGGGATGAGAAAGAGGACACCTTTCAACACAAATTATGTAGGAAAAAGGACACACTCCTAGCACGTTCCTAGTTAGAAGAATTGATATGCAATGAAAAGATTGGTTAAATCAACAAGTGCTTTTCACGACTACATTTTAATTGTACTAGTTTTTCTATAAGTATACAGGATTTAAACAATCAGTGGCAACAGTTTGCACAGAAGTTCAATACAAGAGGATTATGATATGATTACCATTTGTTCGTTTCTCTGTATTGAGGAGTCTGTACCTGGGAAGCAAGTGCACAAGAAGTTGTCCCTGGCAGTCTGGTGGTGCATTATAAGGGTGTTGCTAGCACCAGGCACCTGCAGGTTTCCCCAGGTCCTGATGCCGTGACCACTCAATTTGTTTTAACTTTTAGTACTGCAGTACAGCCTTCAGACAAGGCAGTTGTATAGAACCGAGGAAGGCACCCCCTCAGCTCATCACCTAGGGTTGCCACCTCATCCCTTTAAAACTAAACACATATTAATAACACAGGTTCTCTGACTGATTAATGTGCTAATTGAACTTGCTTAGAGCCTTATGTGCATTAAATCAGCCTCAGAACCTGTGTAATTATTATGTGTTTGGTTTTAAAGGGATGAGGTGGCAACCCTATCCTCAGCTCAGATGTATCACAGTGACAGTGACAGTGCCGAGGACATCCCCCTCCTTGTGCCCTGCTGCTGTAGCTGAGGTCTAGAGAGGTCTGCACTGGGAAGGAAAAGTGTGTACTGGTGGGTATGTGGTCTGTACTGAGAGGAGAGGTCTATACTAAGGAGTAAAGGCCTGTACTTGGTGGGGGGGGGGGGTTACTGTACTGTGGGCTCTGTAGTCTGTACTGGGTGGGGTAGAGATCTGTACTGGGGAGGAATGGTCTGTACCGAGGGTGGTCTGTAATGAAGAGGGCGGGACTGTAATGGGTAGATAAGGTATGTACACAGGGGGAGAGGTTGGTAGTGGGAGTCTGTGGTCTGTACTGGGGGGTAGAGATCTCTACCGGGGTTGAAAGGTTGTTACTTTGAGGAGAGGACTGTACTGGAGGACTGGGGGAGAGAGGTTTGTATTGGGGAGAGGTTTGGCTAGAGGGATATTTTTGGGGGAGCAGTCTATACTAGGGGTAATTTGGGGGGAGAGACCTGTATTGGGGGTCCATACTGGGGGCATTTATTTATCCATACCTTCCTACCATTAGTTCAATTTGGCCACACCGACAGTCCATTATGGTATGCCACATGTGCCACATCATTCCTCTACACGTAATCCCCAAGACATTTTGGCTTTACACCATCACTGTCTGCCTCTTGTTCCGAACTTCTATGAACAATCACACAGTTACATAGTTAGGTCCATCTAGTTGAACTAATAGAACAATTGTTTCAAGATGTTTAAAAAAAAATGGGATTTGTGGGTGTGGCTACAAATGTGTGTGGTTTTTGAGTGTGGTTGATAGGGTGTCCCTGGATCTCACTTTCAAAATCTGGTAACCTTTGATTAGGAGGGCCCTGCTTGTGAGAGCTTACAAAGTGGAAAAGGGAGGATCAAGTGATACAAATGCTGGTCTTAAGGAGAAGGTGGAAGTACAGCTTTTAGGTTGAGGTAGGATAGGCTTCCCTGAAGAGCTGAGTTTTCAGGGATCACCTAAAGGATTACAGAGTAGGAGATAGCCAAACAAATTGTCCTGTCCTTAAATGACTAAGACTTGTGCTGACATGCCCCCCTGCACTGCTCTTCACTGGGAAGATCAGTGTATAGCACTTTCTCTGCCTCTTGCTGACACCCCCCCATTGTAGTCTCCATCCCCACCTCTCTAAGGTGTCCTTTTATGAAACAGAGATCAGCGGCAATCCTAAGGATCGTTGTTGATCTCAGATCATTAGTGGTTTAGGAAACAGAGATGATCAGTGAAGAACATGTCCTCCGCTGATCATCTCAGCACACAGATGGCCAGTGTATGAAGGAGCAATGTCAGCCCTTCACTGGTGATCTGTGTTCTCCCTCCAGATTCTGCAGCCCAGAGGTGGAGAATCGGGGGAACCGCAAACGAAGCAGCGATAATTTACCTCTGCTTAGTAAACAGTGTTTGACTGATCTCTTACTATAATCTCACGAGATTATAGTAACAGCAGCCGTTTTCCAGCATTCAAAGCGTTTGTAGATCACTTCCCTCTTCATTCGGAGAACTGATCTACACCACTTCATAAAAAGGCATTCAGAGAAGAACTCTCTCCTCTGAGAATGCCAGAGAACTGAGCAGCGGTCATTAACCGCTGCATTATAAAAGGACACCTAAATCTCTTATGCAGCTAAATACAGAGGTTATGTGAGCACTTATGGAAAAAGAAAACATTTATTATCTCTCTCTCTCTCTCTATATATATATATATTTAATAAATATAGCATATAGACTGTGCATATATACAGTATATATATATAAATATATATATATACATGTATATATACACACACACTCAAATGTTTTGCCTTGCATTTCTATTTTAAACTGAATGGGTTGTTTTGCAAGGTAAGGGTTCACATATACTTTAAGTAAGTCACCCTCTGATTGTTAATTTGTATGCTATGTGATTGACACCATGAAAATAAATGCATATAACTCCATTTAGCTGTATGCGAGCATATGGAGAACAGATTTAATGGATCATTGATCCTCAAGGGAACTGTGCAGGCTATGTTCTTCAACAATTTGTTTCAAGTGCTGCCTGGACATAAATGCTGCATGTTGTGTTTCTACTCCAGACAAAACTTGAAACAACATTACTGTTCCAATCGCGATCAATAAACTCTGAATAAATCCATTGAAGTTACTTGTCTATGAACAAGTTTACACTTTCAGATGGAAGTATTGCAGGTTTGACTCCTAATCCATGACTAATATATTTAAATGTACTCTGATATTAGATTATAAACTCATACAAGCAGGGCTCTCCTAAACTTCTTGCATTGAATTGTATTTTAACTGTTCTATCATCCTTTATGTTGTAAAGTGCTGTGCAAACTATATAAATCCTATAAAGGTATAATAATAATAATAATAATATTATAACATGTCAATGTAAGAAGGCTCTGAATAAAGTAGTAATTTTCTGACTCACAGGTCGCAAGCTAAATCGTGGGCAGCCCAAATGGAATTAGCTTCATACTCCCAGAATTAGTTTGTAGCACATGAAACAGATGGATGACTGCTTTCACCAGAGACTTCTCACTCTGGCGTTTTGCTTTGTGAAAAAATATTTTCAAGGGGAACCTGTAAAGAAACAAATATAAGGAACTTTACTCTTTTTTTTTTTTAACAAAATTAAACGTAGCAGGTATAAATACTGTAGCTGTTGACTTTAAAGAAATAGACACTTATCAGCCTGTGGAGTCCAGCTTTGTCTTTCTCTGCAAAGCTTTGACTCCTCTGCACTGCCTGAGGATATCGGAGCCGGCTGTGACTTACTGAAGAGTCACAGCTAATTCCCCACTGCGCATGCACAAGACATGGCGGAACTGTGGGACTGATCCTGCAGCCTCTTCAAACATGCCATGTGTTGCAGGAGGTCGGAGATTGGGGATGGGGGGGTGTTAGCAGGCCATGCTGATGTAATTCTTGCCTAAGTGAGTATTGCAGAAGTGGGAGGCATGTACCTATAAAAAAGGTACCCATCTGCTCCCCGAAAAAAAAAAAACAGAAGGGGAGGGAGGGTATAAGTGGTACTGCTATTGCTGGCTTGGATTTTAAAGCAGAGTTCTAGTGAAAAAAAAAAGAATAAAAGTCAGCAGTTACAAAAACTATAGCTGCTGACTTTTTAAAAACAGCACGTGTTCCCGATGCCGGCATCTTCAGTGTGGGCACCCGGCTGTGACAGCTTGCGGCTTCACAGCCGGGTGCTCGCTGAACATGCAGCGCTGCACTTTGTGAACAATCCCGTAGTCTTCTGAGACCTGTCACTGTCCCAGAAGACTACGTGAAGGGAAAGTGGAGGAAAACCTCCGCTTCCGATTGCCTAGGCAACCGCAGCGGAAGTGGGAGCGGGTACCTGTCAGTTTCTGGTACCCACTCCCCCTCCCAATCCTAACTAGTCCTTAAAGAGGAACTTCCACTTTTGGGTGGAGCTCCGCTTTAAGATATACATTTTGGGAATTTTTGGGGGTCTTCATTAGTTTCTCTACCTAGCAAGTCAATGATATAGAACATGCATGCTTCTAGGGAATTCTCAAAAATTCAAAACTCGAAGTTCTAGTTCTTTGTGGCTTTTAAGGATCAGTGACTTACTGCATACTAATGCTAGGATCAAGGTGACAATCGGGGAACTTGCACCTTTAAAAACCTTTCATCAGTGATAGGTCTTGTTCTACTATTGCTGAAGGTTCCTTTTCAAAGAAGGAATACAAGAACACAGTAATGACATTGGAAAGTTCCACTTCTGCTTGAGTCATCCAAACAGTTACAAAGAAAATAATGGCATTCTGATACTGACTTCCACTAGATATGTTCCCCATGCATATCCATGAAGGAGCATGAACTGCATAAAGAGACTGATGAATATTTCACATCTTTTGACTCTTATCTGTTTTTCGCAATCAGACTCAGAATTTACCTTGTAAAAGCTATCAGCTTTTATATCTATTCTATTTCCCTGCAAACTATTAATATCCTTGTTTCTCCTATGTCACTTAAGGGCAAATATTTATATAGGAGTTAATCTGACATTTCCCAAACATTCTCTTCAAGTGAATCTTCCAAATATATTAAATGACAGTTATTGATTCACCACTAGTCAAGTTTGGGAAGTCACATTTACTGCTTTATCAATATGAACCTTGTTTTAAAACGAAAGTTAAAGTTTTTTGGTTTTAATTGTAAAATGTTTAAATAATGTTTCAGATTTAGTGATAAATTCTTCTGATCACAGTGCGACCTAAACAATACTGCACTTTTTTTTAGACATGTTTTAGTATACACATGGGTTACTGGGGACCAAGTACAAATAACCATAGAAAAATTGGCTAATCTCCCCCCACAGTCAGTTTTTCTGCATTCGTTCAAACAGGTAGCCAATGGGTGGTAACATCAGAAGGTTGTGCTGCAGTTTTACCACTCCCCAACTGCCCACTTAAAACCAAGAAATGCAGCTTTTTAGGGCTGTACCCATGCTGTTGCAAAAATTAAACACCTTTATGAAAAGTGATTCACCACAGATTGCTTTTCAGAGGGGCAGCAGTATAACCCAACGCATGAACGAGCCCTAACTGCTGTTACATGAGATACCTTGTACCAGAGACACATATTTAATGTGATGCAACAAGCTGCATTTTCATGTTTATTGGAGTAGATTTGATTCTATCAGACAAGGCAGAATTATCAAGATGTTCTCATCTGACAAGGTGATAGGCATGAAATCATAGACTGGAAACTTTCTCATGAGACACTGGTTATACTTTCACTCAGGGGCAGACTGACCATTTGGAAACTCGGGCACTGCCCGAGGGCCCGGGGTCAGTAGGGGGCCCCATGAGATGCCTCTGGTACCTTTTTCATAGGCTTTTTTTGAGTTTGGGCAAGGACACAGGGGCCCCATGATCCCCTATTGCCCGGGGGCCCCATGAGTTGTCAGTCCGCCCCTGCTTTCACTTGCTATATACTGTAAGTATGTAATGCAAATTATTCTGCAGTAAAAGCATGGCCAGAATATTATTTCATTGCAGGTTAAGGATCCAGTTGACAGATTAGCTGTGCACATGATTCTTTTTTATTTTAAACATCTATTCCTAAAGATTAACAGGTATGGATATTTTTACATAGTTACATTGGTACAGCTTGGACTTCAGTATTCTCCATGAGCTTCTGGGACCCGTGCCAAGAACCTTTCCTGCTATGTTATGAACACAGTAGATTGGTTGTTCAGGACAGGCACCATTCAATGATTGCTTTGCATTTTCTCAATGAATGCAAAGTGTTCTCTGATTGGATGAGGTGGAGAAGCAGGGCAGTTACGTCATGCTCTCTACCCTATCCAATAGGCCAGTGCTTTCCATTCACTGAAACAATGCAAAGCATTTTCTAAATGGTGTCCATGTCCAGCAGCCAACCTTCTGCATTCAGAATTCAGCAGAGCAGCCACTCAGCACAATACCAGGAAGCTAGTGGAGATCACTGTAGTAGGGGTGCCTACTACAGTGATTTCCAGCTTCTAGAGAGATTTTTCAGGTATAGTACTGTATATTGGTCCAAGCTGAACCAATGTAACTATGTAAAAATATCCATACCTGGAGTTCTTCTTTAAAGCAGTAGTAAACCCAAAAGCAAACCTTTATTATATTGCCGCTTACCAATTCTTAGATGTGATGTCAGATTTGTTTTCTCACTGATGTGTGACATTGTTTCCAATAGCAGAGCACTCAAATGAGATCCAAATATCCCCTAGACCTGATAAACACTGATTTTCTAGCTAAACATTGGGAAAAATCAGGAAAGTTATTTATGAGCATCTCTATGTCTGAGCTCAGCTGAACTTGGTGTTACATTAAGAAAGGTCCGACAGTGTAGAGTGAACTGCTCATGTAGGTGCAGAAAAGTGCTATACAAAGGGAATGAGGAAAACAGAAGCAGAGTAGGTAGAAGGTGGACAAATATAGCCAGGAGTTGGTCAAGCTGACAAAAGGCAAGAAAAGATGGTGGGGATAGAGTGGATGATGGCAGAAATAGGTGATCCAAAGGTTCTATAGAAAGAATGGGGCACTAGATAATCCAGACAAAGTAGGTAAAAGGAGGTTCCGAGTGGGGAAGATGGTAGTGTGGACAGAAATTCAAAGCTGGTGCAAATAGTGGAGCAGAAGATGGTGTGGTCAGCATGAAGCAGAAGTGAAGAAGTGTTCAGACAGTGATATGAAAGAAGCTGGGCAAATGGGGGAAAGAATGAGGCAAAATGAAGTTCAGATGGTACTGTGGGCTAAGTGTGGAAAGATTGGGAAGAGAATGATGTGAACACAGTGGATAGAAGGTGGAGTCATCAATAAACAATTAAACTGGTACAGAGATGGGTCAAGGTGGTGTGGACTGAGTGGAAAGAAGATGGTGTAGATAGAATGGGAAGAGAATGGTGAGGACAGAGTGGGTAGAAGGTAGAGTAGACAGTGAGGACTTCAACTGGAATGGAGTTGGGTCAAGGTGTCCTGGACAGAACAGGCAAAAGGCATGGACAGAGTGGGAAGATCATAGTGTGGACAAAGTAGGAGGAGTGGGCAGTATGGAACTAAAATGGTATGGCATTGGGTCAAGCTGGTGTGCGGTGGTGTGGGGGGTGATGGTGTGGGCAGAGTGGGAATAAGGTTGAGAGGGCATTGAGGACTTAAAATGGTATAGAGGTAAAGTAGTGAGGTGTGCACAGAGCAAGCAGACGTTGGTGTAGATAGAGTGGGAAGAGAATGGCGTGGACAATGTGAGTAGAAGTAAGAGTGGGCAGTGAGTTATTGAACTGTTATAAGGGAGAGCCATAGTAGTGGACATAGTGTGAAGCAGATACAAGCCTTAATTTACAAAAAGTTGTTTTTTTCTTGCTCAGCCATTATTTTCTTGATAATGTGGCTTATATTGCTCATGTCTCTTAAGGCTCAATTCACAAAGGAGCACAAAACAGTTTAGCCTACTCTAAGTTGTGGTGTTTTACTAATAGAAGTACTACTGTATTATAACACTGAAGTCGTTATTGTGCCAGCTGGATTGATACAATCATTGCAAAAGGTACAAAGATTACTGAACAGGTTATCACTCCTTAAAATAACACTAGCTTCAGAGTGGTGAAGAGTTTCAATAGGTGTCTTGAGCAATTCAGGAGACAGAGCTGCTTTGATGAGAAAAAAGGCTTTTACTAGGTACATGGCCATTTTTAATGTGCTCTAATTCTGACATGCATTTCAGGTTTATATATGCAAGCATATTGGCTTGTAGTTTTTTCATGTATCATGTATGGTGCTAAAAATTTCATGTACGTTTTGCTGTGGCATTTCACAGCATTTTATATGCACTTTACATGGTGGTATTTTATAGTGAATTTCAGATGCTTAATACATTTTTAATTCATATACAAATTGAATGTACGCATCGATCAGTCTAAAAATGTTAACTTCTATTGTGTGCAAGAGGTTCAATTTTGGGGGTCTTAGGCTTAATTTCTGATTATTAAAGCTTATATTTATGAATGAATGAAGCTGCAACGTTTATATAATCTTCTTTGAAACAAGAATATATATAGTTTGTTTACTCCATGAAACCGTGTATTTTAAAATATGTACCTTGTATTAAAAGTAGTGTTTAGTACACTTGAAGCTTAGCTTTGTATAGCTGGCAATTTTTAAGTTCGATTATGCCAACAACATTAAAGCAGAACTCCAGTTAGAATTTTTTTTACCATGCAGTGTGACTGTGCTCCCCACTGCATGGATCGACTGCTCGTTTTTTTCTAGGGGTGAGGACCAAGCTCATACTCACCTGACCCACCAATCCTATGGAAAACCACATCCTCCCATGGCTCCAGTGGTGGACTGTTCCAATCTGTGGAGCGTGCATTGAGTGTTCTGATGTCTGGAACAGCCCATTTACAAGACTGGTGGACCATGGGAGGGTAGTAGCCGACAGGACTGGTCTTGTGCGGGGAGGATCAGTGGGTCAGGTGAGTATATCTTTGGTGTCCTCTCCCCTAGAACAAAACAAGCATTTGACCTAAGGTTGCCACCTCATCCCTTTAAAACTGAACACATATTAATTACACAGGTTCTGAGGCAAATTTAATGCAGATAAGGCACTAAGTGAGTTTAATTACCACCTTGACCTTCCCATCCAGTCCATGTATATAAACGGCCGGACAGGAGCAGTGCAGGAGCGGGTGGCCATTTATAAATGGCCTCTGCAATCACTACCGTGCACGCTCCCTGGGAGCACGCGACACCGTGATCCGGTGCCCGGAGGACACAGCAGAACACAGATCGCTGTACGGGACCTCTTTGTGATTGGCCAATCAATGATCACATGAATATTAGTAAGCAAGATGTCACTTGCTGACATCATTGGTTACTACTAGTGAAATCTGTGAATGATCATAGAGGTCACATGGTACAAGACTATTCACAACAGCCTTGTACCAATCACAGCTCTCACAGTATTATCTCAATGGCTGCAAGAATGCTTTTACAGCCTTACAGAGCCATACAGCAGTGTGCAGGAGCTGACAGGGGAGAGAACTGTATTGTTTACATACAGTTCTCTGCCTTGTCGGTAATACTCAACGATCACTGTGTGTAGGTGAGTAATCACTGGCCGGGACCCGGTGATTGACAGCCGAGGCCACGAACAGCGGCATGGGTAGGGTGCGCGCCCCCTACTCAGAACTGCAGAATCATGTATATATACGTGATTTTGTGCACCCGTGCCGCCCTGTAGCAGTATTTCTGCTATAGGCAGGACAGGAAGCTGTTAAAGAGATCCTGCCCCAGACCATTCATTTCAACAACATTCACATGTGGTTGTATAAGAATGTAATGTGTGTTATGCATGTTATCTACCTGTAAAGGCATCCCTTGTGTAGACATTTAAATGTCCCTAGATTACTGTTGGACACTGTCATCATGTGATGTCAGCAGTCCTAGAAAGCCTAGAGCTGTCACTTAAGTGACACTCTTTAGTTTGGCTACTATGAGGAAGCTATTTAGAAGGTTATGTAGAAAGGTGAGGGGAGGGGAGGGGAAGATGAGCTGGGCCAGCACAGAGAGTAACTAGACACTATCAGGAAGAACATAAAAGTGCCATACAAAGCCTAGACAGAATGGCTCACTGCACAGATTTGCCTAAACAGTTGATATACATGTATTGTTGGTCACAAAAGGAATCATTTGCAAATTCAAAAAATGGAAACCTGTAACAAGAATGAAAAAGATTCACCCGAATCAAGGGTAACACCAGGATTTGTATTTACTTCAGGTGCTCTGAGGATGCTTATTCATTACGTGGAGAATTTCAGATCACACAGTCAAACACCTAAAACTGAACTCCAGGTTTCATTTAACTTTTAATTGTTAGTTTGGACCAAGCTGCTCCAAACAGACTACTTCCTTTATTAACACATTAGCTCGCTGTCAGTGCTCCATAAACTGTATTGATGATTTAATAAACAGATTGATGCCTGGCAACAATAGCAATTAGAGACAAAGTTTGATGCCGGTGTTTTTGATACCATCCATTATCTACTTTACACTTGAAAGAAATGATTAGCCTGTTTATATAACCGGAGATATATGGTTATGGAAGGGTCATATGTTAGAAGAAAGAATGCTGCATATTTACATTATTTACACTGTATTATTTGACGTTGGCGATTCAGCAAGGGTGTTATCTGCTCTATCATCAGGGCTAGTTCACACTAGATGCAGTGCAATGCATTTTTTTTCTGCATCAAAAATGCATGCACAGTGTTCTCCATGTATTCCAATGGCCCTAGTTCACACCAGTGCAGTCAGTTCCAGTCAGTTTCCAGTGCAGAACCATACTAGAACATATCAAACTGCATCAAAACTGCACTGGAGCAGAGTATGGGGTGAACTGTAAGCAAAAACGTATCCTGAGTATGTTTTGTGGTGTGAACTGGCCCTGAATATTAGAGATATACTGGAGCAGCACAGGGATCATTTCACTTTTTATTTTATACAAGGAGTGTGATAGGCTGATAGCAGGTCGCACTCAAATACTTACACTGCTTGCATTTACAAATTGCATAGCTGCATTATTTGTGTCTTTTACATCTGCTTAGAGTTGAGCTAGAAAGCTGAACTCCAGGATACGCAAGTATTGTCTAAATACAAGAGACATGTATTCATTGCTTCTGTGTAGGAGTTTCCTGTAATAAAGACCAGTCGCTACTGCTCTCTCTCCTTGTACAGGATAACTGGTCTTGTCTCCACCCCCTCCTGTAGTTTTCTGCAGGCAGCTTGTAGTGGGTGGGGCCTGCTGGGCCCCTTCCACAGCTCTGCTCACTGCACAGGCTATGTACATCTCAGTGATTGCGTCACTGATACTAATCATTGGGTTTGCAATGGCACATGGTGCACAAAAAAGTGGATTTACATTCTTTCTGGCTATTGAGGAATATATTTGAATGAAAGCTTTTGTTCCTGGAGTGCAGCTTTAAGTGTTTTAGAGAGGAGGTTAAAATAGCAAGATTCCCCAGTCTGCCCCTAGGTGTTGATTACTAAACCCACAACAATAAAATCAGTCTGCATATGCAGTAAAGCATGCTTGTTATACTCACTGTGGAACCTAAGGGGTTAATCCTCCGCATTGGGTGTGAAGAATGTTTGATCCTGTCTTCTTTGGTCCTCCCTTTCTTCTACTGTCCCCAATTCTTCTGCTGATAGAACAGCGCCTTGGGGGCAAGCTGCACATGCTCAGTTTGGTGTGTATTGCTAGTGAGTTTTTTTTTCTTGGGAGAGTGGATGTGATCAGCACAGGGCCAATCAGCACTGTCCAGACAGAGGTCAGGGGTCCTGCAGTAGAATGAAAACTCCTTCTACAATCTGTAACCAGCGCTCTGCTGGACACTGATAGAAGTCATGACACTGCTCTAACTGCTGATGAGAAAAGGTATTTAGCAGTTTATATTTACTCAAATAATTGCACTTCCATGTTGCATGTACTGTGGGTGATCAGATATAGTGTATAGTGAATGCAGGGTCCTGGGTTTAGTAACACTTTAAGGTCTTGGTAGTTTTTCTGTCCTGTTATATTGATGAGAGATGCATTTTAGCTGTCCTTGTTATGTTTCCATTAATTGGCAAGAGAATCTTACTCACATAACTGCTTTGGACGGCCATACTTCATATGTTCTGATGTTTTTTTTGGCCTTATGCCTAATATTCAAAGTGTTTTCTCCTTTCCTCACTCTCTAATGTTTAGATTTGTTGTGACTACAATATAGCACACTAATAAATAGGTTTTTCTGTTCTGCCCACATCCTCCTGATGTCTATACTAGAAAGCGTGCCTTTTTTTAGGAGAGGAGAGTTAACAGATTATGTTATTTGGGCAGCAAGGCCAACAGTAGTGGAGAGGAGAAGAGGCAGGACAGCTTTGTGGAGGTGTATAAGAGAGGAGGGAGCAGGGCTGGACTACAAAAATGAGGAGGAAAGGTTAGTAGAAGGTGGGAGAGAGGTATAGGAGTCAGCAGGATGAGATTGTGCAGGCTGGGGGGATAGAGGACACACTAGGACTGGATAGTGGAGGCAGGTAAGAAAAGATGCAGCGGCAACACATGGTGGAGTACATGGAGTGAGGAGGGATTAAGACTGGAATGCATATGTACATAGGGAAGATATGGGGATTAGCAAGGCTGGATTTTGGGGTAAGTCCAAGTCCTGTTTAAAGGAATGCTATACATTACATAGATGTTTATGTGAATGGTCATAGACTGCCAAGGTCAGACACATAGACTTCCTCATAATATCTGCTATTATGATTGTTGATGTTGATCTCACAATGCTGTAAGAGCCTACTACATATTTAGCTGCACTAAAATCATGATAAAATTATTATTATTATACAGGATTTATATATCGCCAACAGTTTGCTCAGTGCTTTACAATATCATGTAGTTTAGGCTCTCTGGATTCGTGAGTAAATTCTACCCTCTAGTGGTTAGATGTATTGTTTGCCACTTTTAATATTGGAAAAAAAAGAAAGTTTGTAAAAGAAATTGAATTTTTTCCCTCGCTGTATAGATTTTGTCTTTTATAACGCATTTCGTTTGTCCTGGCAGACATAAAAATGGACCTATATTAGTTTAGAGTGTATTTTGGAAGGCTTAAATTACACCAAATTGATATATTTTGTATATGTATTACAACTAGCTAGCTTAACTAGCTAAATAAATGCTTTTTATATTTTGTCATATCCTTTACTTCCATAAATATGTACTCTACATTTGTTATTATTGTGTGATGGTGTAGAGCTTACTAATCCAAGAAAAATGTTATGAACCTATATTATGACAATAAATTACACCATGTCTGATAAAATTTCATCAAAGTATCATTAAGAAAATGGAATAAGATTAAATAAAAATTAAAAAGGGAAAAGACATGCTGGGAGGTGAATTGGCTCCTGTCTGAATTGGCCCTAGTATGTGTGTGTATGAATGTGAGTTAGGGACCTTAGATTGTACGCCTCTTGAGGGTTAGGGACTGATGTGAATGTACAATATATATATGTAAAGAGCTGCGTAAATTGACGGGGCTATACAAGTACTGTACCTGTAATAGATAATAACAATACAATGAATTTAAATTGCAGATACTGTGTGGTAATTTCTAGAATTGACCACAAGATGGCGCTATAATACTGAGGCTAAAAAAGAGAAATCATGCTGGTGTATACATTATCAAGTTCTATGTTTCTAGTTCTCATCCCTTTCCTTTCTTCAACTTAACTACATTCAAATACAAGTGGTGCAGTAAAAGAGTTTATTTACAAAGCAAAAAGAATTACTCAAAGAGCAGAAGCCTAAGTCAGCCAATGAGAATGTATCGGTTATTGATGTGACCTCAGTAAATTGAAAACTGATTGCTGTATAAGGGTTGAATTGCTAACATTTGCAAACTATAACTGCAGTTTGTACTGATTTATTGAATAAGCCAGAAAATATGACAAAAAAACAAGCAGTCAGACATAGGGGGAGATCTGCTGTCTAGTTCCTGTGTCACCTCCTCCCATGCTTGCCTCCAGTACTTCTCCCGAGCTTCTCCCATCCTATGGAACACCCTACCCCAATCTGTCCGGCAGTCTCCTAATCTATCCACCTTTAGATGATCCCTGAAAACCTCTTTAACCACTTCCCGCCCGCCATATAAGGCAATGACGGGCGCAAGGCGGTTCTCTCGTTCTGGAAGGACGTCATATGACGTCCTCCCATTCTAACTGCGCATGCGCGGCTCCGGGAGTGCGCAGCGCGGCGATCGGCGGTGCACTGTGTCCCTCGGACACAGTGGATCACGATCAACGGAAAGAGCCGAAGATGATGGTTCGGTCATGTGATTAGCTGTGTCCAATCACAGCTGATCTCATGTAAATAGGGAAATGCCGGTTATCGGCATTTCTCTCCCCACGAGCTGTCGCGCTGACAGCTCGAGAGGAGAGCCGGTAATCGGCATTCCTCGGAGGGGACATGTGTGCCCTGATTATCAGTGTAGCCCCAGCAGTGCCACCTGTCAGTGTCCATCAATGCCAGCTGTCAGTGCTCATCAGTGCCTCGTGCCAGTGCCCATCAGTGCCACATCAATGTCACATATCAGTGCCTGCCAGTGCACATCAATGCCACATATCAGTGCTCATCTGAGCTGCCTTTCAGTGTCACCTATCAGTGCCAGTCAGTGCCACCTATCAATGCCAGTCAGTGCCACCTATCAGTGCTGCCAATCAGTGCCACCTATCAGTGCCAGTCAGTGCTGCCTATCAGTGCCAGTCAGTACCACCTATCAGTGCCATATATGGCTGCTGCCTTTCAGTGCCCATCAGTGCAACCTATCAGTGCCCATCACTGCAACCTTATTAGCGCATATCAGTGAAGGAGAAAAATCACTTATTTACAAAATGTCAAAACAAAAACTAAGAAAAAACTTTTTTTTCCAAAATTTTCAGTTGTTTTTGGTTTGTTTAGCAAAAAATAAAAAACCCAGAGGTGATTAAATACCAAAAGAAAGCTCTATCTGTCTCAAAAAAATGATAAAAATTTCATATGGATACAGTGTTGCATGACCGCGCAATTGTCATTTAAAATGCGAAAGCACTGAAAGCTGAAAATTGGCCTGGGCAGGAAGGGGGTATAAGCACCTTGTAGGCAAGTGGTTAAAGAAGCCTATCCTGCTTCTACCTAGCAAACTGCCATTTATTTCCTCCATCAGCTCATCCCCACCTCCCACAGCTATTACCCTTTGTATCACTCAACCCTTCCTCCTAGATTGTAAACTCTAACGAGCAGGGCCCTCTGTTTCTTCTTGTACCAAATTGTATTGTAACTGTAATGTCTACCTTCATTTTGTAAAGCACTGCACAAACTGTTGGCGCTATATAAATCCTGTATAATAATTTACTAAAACTGGTGCGCTCAGAGTGTGGCTGTACATGGCAGCCAATCGGCTTCTAAGTTCAGCTTGTTCAATTAAGCTTTGACAATATAACCCGAAAGCTGATTGGTATCTATGCGGAGCTGCACCAGATTTTGCTCCATGCAGTGTTAGTAAATAATCTCTTAGATTGTAAACTCCAAGGAGCAGGGCCCTCCTAACCCTCTTGTATTGAACTGTATCATTGCTGTATTGTCTCCCTTTATACTGTAAAGCGCTGAGCAAACTGTTGGCGCTATATAAATCCTGTATAATAATAATCTACATAGTTTGATATTATTCATTTTTGAGTTTGTTATAGTGTATATTGCAGAGATTTCTGCGGCTGTCAATGGATGTGCCCCTACCTAATCCTAGAACTTACACTAGCAGCAGTGCATACATACATTGCATTTGTAGGGTATGTTTTCCCTTCTGTAGCCAATAGACACATAATGTACATATAGCCTATTTTAATAAAGACAGTAACCAATAGCAAGTTCAGCAGTGCAAATTCTGATTGATTGGTTTGGACTGTTGCACTTTGGAAACTGCACCAAGAGGTATGCTTCAGACAGCGTTTCAATTAAACCTTTAGATGTATACAGAAAACCCAGCGTACCTGGTCAGTACCAATTCACAATTAGCCCTATTCACACTAAACAATAACCTTAGTCTCCAAAAACTGTCCATACTTACATGTACACTGCTCTATGCACAGTACAAATCTCATAGTCCCTAGTCCATAGCCCATCTCAGGAACAAGCAAGAGAGGGTGGCTTAATTCCTACATACAGTGTGACCACAGAGAATAAACAGAGCCACCCCCTAATAAGAGGTCAGATCACAGCAGCAAAAAAAGGAATTTGGTGATTCAGAGGAGGCTGAAAACAATAGAAAGTACTTTTTTGAGTTAAGAATACACAGTACATGTTGCTGCTGTGTGTTGGTCTGTATACAGGGCCGGTGCTTTAACTAGGCAAACTAGGCAGCCGTCTAGGGAGCACTGCCAATTAGGGGCACCTGGGCACAGCACAGGACGGCATTCTCTCTCTGTGGGATGCCACTGTGTCATGAATGATCCTTCAGCTGAGGGGAGAGGTGGCAGAGGGGGAGGAAGAAGGGACAGAGGAAGATGTTGGGTGTCTGAGCTGAGCTGCTGCTCCTTCCAGTGTTCCTCTCAAACTCCATCCCTTATTGCAAGTTGGCTGGAAGGTAATGTCTGACTCTCTCTGATGTCTTGTGTCTGTGTGAGTGTGACCTGGCCAGCTGTCGGCCGGCCATCACATGTCCAATGTCAGTGAGTGATGACATCATCATGATCCCCCAGCCTGCTCTTATTGCCTCTTTTAATGCCTTTTTTTTGTTTGTGTCTCTGTCTGATTAATACAGTTAATTTATATTTGGTTAATATATATTTTGTCTTTAATATTGGTGCTGGTGGCATCTTATGGCACCTATTTTTGCAAATTAAAAGAAATTTATCAGTTTCATGTTTTGTTGTTTTAATATTTTCTACTGTTTTGAAAAATGTTGATTTTTTTTTTTTGGGGGGGTGTGCAAGTTCTTGCCTAGGGCACAAAATAGTATAGCACCGGCCCTGCCTGTATATCTACAGCATCTCTGATCATAAAGGAAGTATAGTTTTAGACCACTACTAAAAATCCCATGACACATATCAGGCAGGCTCCCATGTGTGGGCTGCAGCTCTCAAGACTCATTTGTCATTTTGTACTTAATACTTATAAAATTTAATAAAAGAGATTAAAAAAAATCCCATGGCACGAACCGATGCAAGTACAGGTTTTAGGCCTATCAGCAGGATATATAATATTTTCTGACCATGGGAAAGGCTTTGTGTTGAAATGTATTGTATGCCATCATCTTCATTATATGTAATCCTATCCTGTACGATTTCAGAGTTCTCCCATGGTGTAAACCACTATACTCAAGTGTTTTTGCCTTTATTTCCACCTTCCTGCTTTAAAAAGACAAAGAGTTAATTAGTTTCCAGATCAGCAAGTTTTCCAGTGGCTCCTGTTTTTCAAGATTACAGTTCTTTGGTTAAATACAGCACCTATTTCCATTCAGTTGTGACCGGGCTTTCCAGATAAAATCCGGGGACACCCAATCGGCCATTCCTATTTTTAAACCACGCCTACAAAATCGAGCCTACATTTGTGTACACACCTGCAAAAACACACCCGCATCCGTAGTGACACCCATTAAATCATGCCCACATATATTCACAAACTATTGGTAGCAAAGAGGGAGATTTACTAAAACTGGTGCGCTCAGAATCTGGTGCAGCTGTGCATGGTAGCCAATCAGCTTCTAAGTTCTGTTTTGTTTAAGCTTTGGCAATAAAACCTGGAAGCTGATTGGTTTCTATGCAGACTCACATGAGATTTAGCGACTATAAAGCCTTCATAAATAACCCCCAAACTATTCAAAAAAGAGGCAAATGTTGAAGTTATGTAGAAAAAATAAACAGTTGAGAAATAAGTGGTCCCTAAACATTCAAGCATAGTCAGTAGGGATGTGCTCCTACTATGGAGGCTCTGGAAATGTTAGAGTTAGGTCCACAGTATACAGAGGACCCTTTATGCAGGACTGTGCCTTATGCATGTCTTTGCAAATGTGTGCAAACAAAACCCTCTGTTTTTATCGCAAACTGTTAGACAGGGCCAAATTGGTTGTTCTGCAGGCTGGCTGTTAAGTATTGCTGGGAAATCCTTTGTTTGTTTGCGATGTGCATTGCCCTTCCATGTGCACCTTACTGCTAGGGCTGTTTGTAGGTTGGGACAGTTGCCATTTCTGTGCAATAGTCAGTAGGAATACTTAAAATTACCAATTATCAAAAATAAATAATACAATAATCATCATGATCATCATAAAAGTGAATATCCTATTGGCTCTCATAAAATATTTATTCCCAAACTCCTAAATCAGAAAAAAAACTTATTTATTTGAAGCACTGCATAGCAATTTTCAATTTAATTTTGCAGAACTTCCTGTCAAAGGAAGGAGTTAAGGGCACCATATCCAAAAAGGAAGGCGTGTATCCTTGATATGATATTATTATGATTATTATTATACAGGATTTATTTACCGCCAACAGTTTGCTCAGCGCTTTCCAATATAACGGGAGACAATACAGCAACAATACAAGAGGGATAGGAGGTATAGGAGCTCCTTGGAGCTTACAATCTAGGAGGATATGACTATTTCCCGTTGACACCATTACTGCTTTTAATGACATTTCAGGTTTATATTTTCTTTGGATCTGGGGCCCCTACCACCAACGGGTCACTTCTGAACCCACATTCACTTAGCCAAACTTTTTTAATAACAGCAGCAGTGGGATCAGTGCCAAGGGCGGTAAACGTCAGGGATGTTTATTGCAAAGGGAGGCTTGGTGGATTTTTAAATTACGGTCCAAGGTACCACAAGGGTCAAATCTCAGGTGGGACCTGGACCTGCATCTCTGCTGAGTGTTGGTGTTTTCCATCCTCCCTTTGCTCTCTCCCTGCAGGACTCTCCCATCTTTCTCTGTGCAGCTGTTTTCAACATTTTTGTTTTTTTGATAGATGAGTCAGTTTTGTTTATATATTTTGCCTGTGGCAACAACTTGTGTCTTTTGTATTTTTGTCTTTGATCTACAGTATAGATCGCCTGGGGAGAGTTGATAGAGGGTGCTTGTGAAGGAGTCATTAGTGTTAGAAGGAGTTAATTTGCTACGTTCTCCCTGCCGCTCCCCTCCATTAGGTGTTTTCCTCATAATCAGCTGTTTTGTTGAAAATGTTTGCTATGACTAAGGCCCTTTTGGGCTGAAACGTGTCAACCTATTTATAAGCTATACTCCTGCGGGTTTTTCAATAAAGAAGATTTTATCAGCAGCTTTCTGTTGTTGGCGATTGACCTACTGTGGATGCATGAGTGGCAGGTGTACGGCTATAGATCTGGCACCCGACAGTTTGCTTCCACGATATACAGGTTTTTAGGTTGAAGCACCACTTTACATATTTTTTCACAATATAACTTTTTCTTTTAATATGCTAATATCAAACAAATTAACAAAAAAAAGCATGCCAAGGTTTTTCAACAAGCACATGCTGGTCCTTTGCTTTTTCATAAACCATATTTTTTTGGAGTTTTGCATGTACTTGCAGTCATGTTGAAGCAAGAATTGTAAAGACTGCAGTCCCCAGCATGGCAATGTCTACTGTACAATTTGTTCATTAGCTGAATATTGTCTGATTTCTCTCTAGGAATAAAACATGATGAAAGCTTTTGGATGATTCATTTTATTTTACCCACATCGGATGCTGTTTTATATGGAAGTGTTTTGTAGACATTTGACACACCAGGAACTGCAGCTTGAATCCAGAAACAGAAAAATCATCTTCTGATGCTGTAAATCCCCATATTTGCTCCTTATGGTGAAATTACTGTTTTTTATTTTTCTTGGACGGGAGGTGTTTCAGCTTCTTACATGCTGAATGTAGTCAGCTGATAATGTCATACTTCTGCCCTGGATTATTTTTTTGTCTCCTAGTTTGAAGTCATCACATTCACAACCAAGTCCTCATTTTTGGCCTGATAGAACTATATAGAACTATATTCATTATATGCAGCAGTAATTCTGGTCTGTGGTTGAATGACCTCCCATTTGATGGTGCCTCCATAGTTTTGGGTCCAGCGCTACTTGACAGCTATATGACACCAATTATGTTATTGTCTGTAAAGGTGGCATTCTGATCTGTAAAGTGGTGGTGGTGGTGGTGGGGGCATTCTTTCCACTGACCACCACTGTAAGGGGACCATTCTTTCCACTGACCATTAAGGCAAGGGGAGTGGCATTCTTTCCAACGACCACCTCTATAGTGGGGGGATTTTTTCCACTGACCACCTATATAACAAAGCCATTCTTTCCACTGACCACCACTGTAAATAGGTCTTTTTTTTGCATTGTCCACCAAGATAAGGGAAGGGCATTCTTTCCACACACAACCAATGAAAGGGGACATTATTTCCACTGACCAACAATGTAGGGGGGCTTGCTTTGTACTGACTATCAATGTAAGGGGGCATTCTTCTACTGATCACCAATGTAAGGGGAACATTCCTTCCACTGACCGCCACTTCAAAGGAGGATTCTTTCCACAGACCACGGTGATTCTTTCAATTAACCACCAATGCAAAAGGGCAACATTTCCATTGACCGCCATCCACTGGAGATAGCAGTCTCCCTATGGAGGGGCCCCTGGACTGAAGGTTGCAAACCCTCTATGGAGGGGCCCCTGGACTGGAGGTCTGAAAAAAGAAAGAAAATTACTAAAAATCGGTAAGCTGTAATATATTCCATTTTCATTATTGGTTTTAGATATCCTTTTGTAACTTGGTGCCTGAATCTACCTGACTCTTTTTATGTCCTGCTTTTAGACTTTTGATAGAAAGCATATATACAGCAAAATCAGATTTATTCGTTTGTGTCCACATGAAGCATGTAGCATAATTACTGTAATCACATTTAGGATGACATTATTTTTACTTTAGCATTAATATGCCAATCAAGATTTGTTTTGCTTGTGGCCAAGATACATTGCAAGATCCATCAATGCAGCTGAAAAAACATAATTTATATTGGATGAGAGTAGACATACTTTACTTAGCTGTTAAAACAAATTTGCTTTACTCAACCAGCAAATGTTGACTTCAAACAGCTACACCAACTAGTTTACAGTGCAATTGCAGACATGTAAAATCAGCATTAGCAAATAGCTATTTCTTTTAAGATACCTCTACCACTAGGCAAAATTGATTTTCCAATGTTTACCTACATCCAGGGTCTCTGAGAGGGACCGCAGCCTTTTGCTGGTCATCTGTGTTGTTCATACCGCCTGCTTTCAGAAGACAACAACGAGTGGCATAGGGGTGCAAATAATTATTTTCTCAATTTTTGAGTATATCCATAATTGGGGCAGTGGCAGTAGATACATAATTACAGAGATGTGTTAGGATGATCAGGGTGTAAGCTCCATCAGGGACAAGTACCCATTGTATCTTTTGTTGTTTGCAAATAAGCACTTTAGAATAAAGTGCTATATATAGTAGGTAGAGGAGGTACCTATAGCTCAGCAAGTATTAATATATTGTGAAGGGCCACTGGACAAATAAACATCACTGCTGTTTTTAAAAACCACATCCCACCTATGGGATGTCATGTGACATCCTGGACTTTGAGTGGAGGTATCTGAATGATGCCTGCAGCTACAGGCATCATCCAGATATCTTTTTTTTTCAGCCAGCGATTCCCGGTGTTGTAAAATCCATCCTAGTGGCTGATTAGCTGCTGGATTGCTTTTAAAGGCAGCAGGAGGGGGCACCCCCCCTCCTGCCACCCAACAGCGCCTCTCCATGCTTTCCCATGCGATCAGTAACCCAGGGATCCGAACCTGCAGTGCTGGGTTACCATAGAGCTGGCCGTGGACTGAATGTTCCCCAGCCATCTGTATGATCCTGGGAGGCTGGAAGTGACGTCATGACATCACTTCTGGCTCTGGCAGATGTAAACACTGCCATTTTTTTTTTGCTGGAGAGCCTGGGATCAATTTTTTTTAATCTCATGATTTTCAGCACAGAGAGATGTAAAGATCTCTCCATAAAGAGGACCTGCCATGCCTTATTCCTATTACAAGGGATATTTATATTTCTTCTAATAGGAATAAAACAAAAATAGAATGTGACCTGATGCACCAAGTGATGTGCCTCCATCCCTTAATATATCCATACAACCAATGTATTTGTCCTGAGACTTAAATGAGGCACAACACACATGACCAATGAATAACTAGTTTCCAACATTAGTTTTTAATAAATTGCTTACAAAAAGAGATTAAAATGGTAACAGGCTGATTTGTAATAAATCCATATGAATGCATTTCATGTATAATTGGATATACAATTGACCATATACAATCCAGATGTTGATACATAATTACATTAAAAGTGCATCCAAAATCTCGACGCGTTTTGTGACTCTAAGATCACTTCTTCAGGAGTAGATGCATGTATAATATCTGCAAGGTAAAACATCAAGTATATAACCACCTAGCGGTATCTTATATTATAAAGTAGTTCCAATCTCAAGGGTCACCAGAGAGACCCTAATACTTACAAATCAGCTAAAAATACATTTGACAGTATTTCCAAATGATGATTGCCAGGGGAGTCTCACCTGGGAGCTGTGGAAGTACGACTCCACGAGAAGGGGACAAGCCAGAAGCAGATTCAAAGTGGGCAGGCAATCAGTATAGCACCCAAAGTAATTACTATGGAAAGAAATTTAGATATACATATATATTATGTGTATTATAGTCGTACTTCCACAGCTCCCAGGTGAGACTCCCCTGGCGGTCACCATTTGGAAATACTGTCATATGTATTTTTAGCTGATTTGTAAGTATTAGGGTCCCTCTGGTGACCCTTGAGACTGGAACTAATTTATATTATAAAATACCACTAGGTGGTTACAGTATATACTTGATGTTTTACCTTGCAGATATTATACATGCATCTACTCCTGAAGAAGTGAAGTAAGAGTCACGAAACGCATTGAGTTTTTGTATGCAATTTTAATGCAATGATGTATCAACATCTGGATTGTATATGGTCAGTTGTATATCCAATTATGTATCAACATCTGGATTGTATATGGTCAGTTGTATATCCAATTATGTATCAACATCTGGATTGTATATGGTTAGTTGTATATCCAATTATGTATCAAATGCATTAATATAGATTTTTTTTACAAATCAGCGTGTTACCATTTTATCATCTTTTTGTATGCAATGAAAAGTTTTGTTCATTTATGAAAAATTAGTTTTGGAAACTCGTTATTCATTGGTCGTGTGTGTTGTGCCTCATTTAAAGTCACAGGACAAATAAATTGGTTGTATGTAATAGGAATAAAAGTGATAAAAAATTAAAGGGACAGTTTATATATAAAATAAATAAATACAATTTTCAAAGTGCCCCTGTCCCCTCATGCTTGCATGCAGAAGCGAACGCATATGTAAGTCGTGCCCGCATATGTAAATGTTGTTTGAACCACAGGTGAGGTATCACTGCAAACGTTATAGTGAGAGCGATAATTCTAGTGCTAGACCTCCTCTGTAACTCGAAACTGGTAACCTATAAAAATATTTAAATCATCACCTATGGAGATTTTTAAGTAATCTGGTTTGGTGCCATTCTATGAGTGTGTGCAATTTTAATGTTAGGTATTTATTTACTTGGCATAACATCAGATTTTATATTTTACCCAAAAAATTGGGTTATATATATTGTGCTTTTTAGCATTAAAATTTGTTTAAGTGTATTTTTTCTAAAAAAAAAAAAAGTGAGTGAAAAATTGCTGCAAATACTGTGTGACGTAAAAAATTACGACTGCCATTTTATTCTCTAGGACTCTCTTTAAAAAATTTTTTTTTATATATATATATATATATATATATATATTAGAAATAAATATATATATATTATATAATGTTTGGGGGTTCAGAGTAATTTTCTAGGAAAAAAAATATTTTTACATATAGGAGAGAAATGCCACAATTGGCCTGGGTGGGAAGTAGTTAAAACAAGATGTGGCATTACAATAACCACCACCCACTAGTAATTGCTGAGAATGTTAACAAGAGCCTGGGAGGTGTGCTTCACAGTTCAAGTTTATTTTTTTTTTTTGTCCCTGGGCTTCAGATCTCCCAAGGGAGACAGAGTGACTCAGTTAAGTTTATGGCGTTATGCAGATGAATGAATCACTTAAAGATATGAAGGACCTTTAAGGTGTCACACCATTTGTATGGACAAGGCTCTATGGATTATTGCATTTCAAAGAGTCATTAGTATGTACAAGTGCAGTCAGCCAGAGCAACCAATCAGATCTCCCTTTTTGTTGGTGTAAAGATGTTGATATGAATAATCATCGTTGGTTGGTATAAACTATTGAACATTGATCTTTCCCAAACTGACTAATCCTGTAAGTGTGTGTCAGGGATATCAGCTATGATTCATCGGAAACATTATTTCCTACTGATGGGAATGTATTTTGTTACAGGAAACAAACTGTCACAATGCAGTCTTTTAGTCTATAAACCTGTATGGGTATCTTTTCACAAATCTAAGTTTACCTGTGTATTGAGAAAAGGAAGCAATGCAAAAGTATATAAAAAAAATCTCCTTTGTTAACGTCCTTACAGAGAACAGTTATGGTCTCAATACGTAATTGCAGATATTGAACTTGCCTGAACCTCCATTATTTTATGGTGGTGAACAATTTGGCAAAGTAAGGATGAAAAAGGAGGGTGGATAGGGCGCTTCTGCTGCGAAAACCTTCATCTGGGAGATGACAGCTGGTGTGATCCAGCAATGGACTGAGCACTGTGCAGCACTTCTAAGAGCACTTCTGTAGTGGAAGCAAATAGGAAGAAGGTGCTTCTAAGTGCAATAAGTCCAGTAACTTTTAATTAAAAAAAGTGGACGATGAAAGGTTACTTTAAAAGAATTGTGCTGAGAAAACTACTGAAGTAACCATTTTTGATGTTCATCTGAAAAAGCTAGTTACCTTGCTATTTCTAAAATAGTTTTTGTGTCACAGATCACTTTTTGGGTCACAAGCTGCCCATAGATATACATTGCAGTCAGTTCTTGAACCTTGAAGTCAACAACATGCTGACAGAAAGTCTGTGTGGGAGGTAATTCTAAAAACACATTTTATCTGTCTGATATGTATATGTATTTATTTAAAGAGTGACTCCATTTATGCTGAGAAAAAAAATTGACATGTGCAAAACGAAAAATCCCGCTTAGTTTTGTTTCGAATCGTTATTTGCGTTTCATTTATTTGAATTCGACTGAATTCGAAATTACAAACGGATTTGAAAATAATTCTAATGATTCGATAATAAATCTAATGGTACAGTGTTGCGTGATCGTTTTGGAAAATTTCTATTTTTTTCAGCAAAATTTTCATAGTGTTTTGTTGATCACTACTCACGTAACCATAGCGCAGCTCACAATTTTTATTGTTTTATAAAGTACTCTTTTGTATTCTATTCTTTTATTTTCTATTCTATTTTTTTATTTTTTGTTATATTCTATTCTTTTCCATTCTATTAATTTATATTCTATTCTAATGTATTCTATTTGAATTCAAATTCATTCAATTTGAAATTCAATTTTTGGTAGACAGCTCTATTCTATTGTTTTTCTATACTATTCTATTATTTTCTATTCTTTGATTTTCTATTCTATTGTTTGATTTTCTATTATATTCTAATCTTTTTCCAATTGATTCTATTCCTATCTATTCTGTTCCTTTATTTTCTATTCTATGTTATTCTGTTTTACTCTATTCTATTCTTGTGTATTCTGTTCTACTCTTTTATTTTCTATTCTGTTCTTTTTTCCTCTATTCTCCCCTATTATTTTCTATTCTATTCTAATGTATAGTATTCAAATTTGAATTCATTGTTTTCAAAATTCGAATTACAGAAAACAGTTATATTCTATTTCATTCTATTATGTTATATTGTTTCTCTATTCTATTATTTTCTATTATATTCATTGATTTTCTGTTCTAGTCTTTTCTATTCTGTTCTTTTCTTTGATTTTCTATTCTATTCTATTCTAATATTTTCTATTCTAATTGATTATACTCTTTTATATTCTATTTATTTTCTATTATATTTTGTTCTGTTTTACTCTATTCTTTTCTTTTAATTTCTATTCTATTCCTTTATTTTCTATTCTACTTTATTCTATTCTTGAATTTGATATCAATTTTTTTTTCGAATTTGTTTTCGAATTGAAATTGATTAGAATTTCATCCAAATTTCGTTTTGTTATTTTGATTCCTTAAAATTCATTACTATTGTAATTCAGAATTCAGATACATCTGAATCTCTGAATAATGGTAAATTTGTCCAATTTTTGATTCCGAGCGAAACGAACTGCATGTTTAAAAAAAAATCCCCTTTGGGTGATCTATGTACATTGCAGGGATTTTAACAAACTTTGTTGCAGATTCCTATGTTTTGTTATTCTGAAGAAACACCTGCTTGTTTGCGTCCATGTGCAAAGTGAAGGAGAATAGGAGTGGTTTTATAGATCAGCTGCTGCACCTGCACGGCTCTAATGAGGAAAGTGGCAGGGTCTGCATCTCTTTAGATGTGATTTCTCTTTGGGAGTATCTAACCAAAAATGAAATTTTTGTTGCAGGGGATGCCCAAAATATGACTTGTATCTTAGTGCAGACGTCTGGAAAAATCAGTGAGCCAATCACATAAGCAGGAAATGACCTATCTAGGGGGATGTTCTGTACACCATCTGTGTACAGAACACCTTCAGATGGCCATATTGGATTGCATTTCACAGAAAATTACAGCACTGCAGATTGAAAAGGAAAGGTCATTTTTAATAACATTCAATTACATGACTTGTGTAGCAATTGTATGTATTACATTATATTATTATTATTATATGTAATATATATATATATATTTGTTGCTACCCTTTAAAATTATCAGGAGATAAAATAATGAACACAATTAATAGACCTCATACAGCTGGGTCAACTGATCCTACAGGCTACTTGCTTGAAACCTTCATAACATAACAACATCTGCACACTAATGTCCAAGAAAAAGAAAGAAGTCACCTTACACAATATTTATATAGTGCTAACAACTTTCCGCAGCACTTTACAAACCAGGGGCGGACTGACAACTCATGGGGCCCCCGGGCAATAGGGGATCATGGGGCCCCTGTGTCCTTGCCCAAACTCAAAAAAGCCTATGAAAAAGGTACCAGGGCATCTCATGGGGCCCCCTACTGACCCCGGGCCCTCGGGCAGTGCCCGAGTTTCCAAATGGTCAGTCCGCCCCTGTTACATACTGTAACTTCACATCAGTCCCTGCCTTCAAGGAGCTTACAAATTCAAATACATACATACACATACTAGTGCCAATTTAGACAAGAGCCAATTAACCCAGCAGCATGTTTTCAGAGTGTTGGAGGAAACCTACGCAAGCACAGGGAGAACATGCAAACTCCATGCAGGTACTGTCCTGGATGGGATTTGATTTGAGGACCACAGTGCTGCAAGGCATAATGAACTCTTTTATTGTCATAAAAAAGATCAAATTTTGGCACCAAAACCTAAGCAAATATATACCACCACGATTAAAACAGAAATGTCTGTGACTAAAGACTATATATATTATTATCAATCAATAGATGGGGAGGCTGCATTAGTTTTCTTTTTTTAGGCTTTTCATGCCTTTTTTCACCTGGTGATCCAGCCAGTAATACACCTCCTGTATTCTGGATGAAGGAGCAATAGCGAAACCTTTGGACAGCAGCATTGTCTGTCTGGGCGAAGGGGAGTGTTAGATGCATGGGTGTGCTCAGCCTATTGCATTACCACTTGACCTCTGGAAGATTTACCCGCTTCCTGACCAGGCCATTTTTTTGCTATACAGCACTGCATTACTTTACCTGGCAAACGTGCGATCATGCAACGCTGTACATAAATGAAATTTATGTTGTTATCTTCCCACATATAGAGCTTTCTTTTGGTGGTATTTGATCACCTCTGGGTTTTTTATTTTTTGTGCTATAAACAAAAAAAGACTGACAATTTCGAAAAAAAAAACTATATTTTTTACTTTCTGCTACATATTTTTGGTAAAACAATTCCCAATAAGCATAGATTGATTGGTTTGCACTAAAGTCATAGTGTCTACAAACTATGGTATATATACTGGAATTTTTATTTATACTAGTAATGGTGGTGATCAGCAACTTATACGGGACTGCAATATTGCGGCAGACAATCTGACACTTTGTGGGAACCAGTGACACTAATACAGTGATCAGTGCTAAAAATATACACTGTCTCTGTACTAGTGATACTGGCTGGGAAGTGGTTAACATCTAGGGTGACCAAAGGGTTAAATGAGTTCCTAATAGTGCTTGCTGTGTGGACTGTGAGGTGTTTTTACTGGGGATGTGCTGGATTTTATTCCCTTCTTTTCAGGGAAACAAAACCCAGCACATTGCCACTGACAGGACAACGCTCTTCCATGTTTACATAGGCAGAGCTGTGTTCTGTGTCTCTCATTGCCAAAAGTTGACCTGGGGCCCTACCACTACCAAATGACGCTTCCACCACAGGTCAAGATACTCCTGATGGGCTTGTATGTAAAAGAAAACACTCAGAGGGCCCCAGCCTGGGACCTATGAACTGGCCCTTTGTCTTCCAGGTTTACGTATAAGCCCACCGCTTTCACCCAGCCACTTACATTGTGGCCTTCTTGCCTCCTCCTTGTGTGTACGTGTATGGTTGAACAGGGTTGTGCTGAGCGGGGCAGGGAGGGGCTGTACTAAGTTTGGTGAAGGGCCTTGTGTACGTGAAACCAGAAATTCAGAGGACCTGGACCAGCCCCTCCCCAGCCGGTCCGGGACATCTGAGTTTACTGAACTGCCTACACAGGGATGATGCGTCAAGCACTTTTCCCTGGCAACACAGTGTGAAACAGGAGTAGGCAACTTTTGAGAGATGGAGATCTATCTGAACAACATGGAAGAGATCAAAGATCACTGGGGTTCGGCACCCCCTTTTTTTTTTTAAAGAAATGAACTAGCAAGGCATAACTAAATAGTAAGGAAAATTTTGAAAAGTATAATAAAACAAATGTCACTGTAAAAATATAAACTTAGCCTGCTTTAAAAGTGGACAGTGCCAGTCAGTACAGCAGTGGACGGTGTCAGTAGAACAGTGGATGGCATCAGTAGGCCAGTGAACAGTGTCAGTAGAGCAGTGGATGGTGTCCGTAGAGCAGTGGACAGTGTCAGTAGAACAGTTGATGGTGTCAGTAGGGCAGAGGACAGTGTCAGTAGAACAGAGGATGGTGTCAGTAGGGAAGTGGACAGTGTTAGTAGAGCAGTGGATGGTGCCAGTAGGGCAGTGGACAGTGTCAGTAGAGCAAAGGACAGTGTCAGTAGAGCAGTGGACAGTATCAGTAGAACAGTGGATGGTGTCAGTAGGGCAGTAGACAGTGTTAGTAGAGCAGTGGACAGTGTCAGTAGGGCAGTGGACAGTGTCAGTAGGGCAGTAGACAGCGTTAGTAGAGCAGTGGACAGTGTCGGCAGAACAGTGGATGGTGTCAGGAGGGCAGTGGATAGTGTTAGTAGAGCAGTGGATGGTGTCAGTAGAACAGTGGATGGTGTCAGTAGGGCAGTGGACAGTGTCAGTAGAGCAGTGGACAGTGTCAATAGAACAGTGGATGGTGTCAGTAGGGCAGTGGACACTTTTAGTAGAGCAGTGGACAGTGTCAGTAGAACAGTGGATGGTGTCAGGAGGGCAGTAGATAGTGTTAGTAAAGCAGTGGATTGTGTCAGTAAGGCAGTGGATGGTGTCAGTAGGGCAGTGGACAGTGTCAGTAGAGCAGTGGACAGTGTCACTAGAACAGTGGATGGTGTCAGGAGTGCAGTGGATAGTGTTAGTAGAGCAGTGGATGGTGTCAGTAGAACAGTGGATGGTGTCAGTATGGCAGTGGACAGTGTTAGTAGAGCAGTGGACGGTGTCAGTAGAACAGTAGATGGTGTCAGTAGGGCAGTGGACAGTGTTAGTAGAGCAGTGGACAGTGTCAGTAGAACAGTGGATGGTGTCAGTAGGGCAGTGGACAGTGTTAGTAGAGCAGTGGACAGTGTTAGTAGAACAGTGGATGGTGTCAGGAGGGCAGTGGATAGTGTTAGTAGAGCAGTGGATGGTGTCAGTAGGGCAGTGGACGGTGTCAGTAAAGCAGTGGATGGTGTCAGTAGATTAGTGGATGGTGTCAGTTGAACAGTGGATGGTGTCAGTAGGGCAGTGGACAGTGTTAGCAGAGCAGTGGACAGTGTCAGTAGAACAGTAGATGGTGTCAGTAGGGCAGTGGACAGTGTCAGTAGAACAGTGGATGGTGTCAGTAGCATTTACCTGCACTGAATTGCATGGTACAGTAGTACCATGTGATCCGGTTGCTGTGTGTTTTATAAAGAGGTGCGTGCGCTACTTTTGGTGCAGTCCTGCATAATTTCAGCCCATTCAAATGAATAGGCTGGAATTGCACTGCACCCAGGTCACATGTAAATCACACAGAAATTCACAGCGTGTTTTTTTTTTTTACAATTCATAGTTCATACTAGCCCAAACATTTTACATAAATGAATACAAGCTGATCATTGTAACCACCCCTGTCAGTGTTAGAGGGGTTTGTCTCAACCCTCTAACTGCTACATCTGCAGGACAGGTTGTCCTGTTGAAAAATAAAAGACTTACTGGCTGGATCACCAGATGAAAATAAAAGAAAGAAGCCATAAAAAAGAAAACATATTGAGCCACTACATCAAGGAATTGGTAATCTTCAATGTTTGCTTCTAGATTTAAGGCTCCGTTCACACCAATGCGTTTTTTAAGTGCTTTTTGCAGAAACACACTACAGTCCATTTAACATGGTTTCCTAGCAGGGGCGGACTGACCATTTGGAAACTCGGGCATTGCCCGAGGGCCTGGGGTCAGTAGGGGGTCCCATGAGATGCTCCTGGTACCTTTTTCATAGGCTTTTTTGAGTTTGGGCAAGGACACAGGGGCCCCATGATCCCCTATTGCCCGGGGGCCCCATGAGTTGTCAGTCCGCCCCTGTTTCCTATGGAACACTTTCACATCTATGCTTTTTTGAGCTGCTGCATTTTTGGAACTTGGTCAGGGACTTTTTTAAAAGCAGCGTTTTTTGCAACAATAGAGTTCAATGGAAAATCTGCTGTAATGCACGGTAGTGCGTTTTTGCCGCGTTTTTGCATTTTTATTCTGCATAGCAAAAAATTCCACTTAAAAAAAAAAAGCTGAACAAAACGCAAAATGTGGCAAAAACGTGTGTAGAAAAACCCAAAACGAACTGCAAAAAGCACTGCAAAACGAACAAATAGCAAACTGCATAGGTGTGAACAGCGCCTAATAGTGCTTTAGGCATAAATGCTACAAAACTTCAGAGAGAATTCTTCCTGTAAAGCTGGAAAGAGATAATATCAGCATGGGGTGGGTACAGGACTCATGAACTCCCCATGATAGAATGGGACATGTTTTTGATGGCATGAAGGGTTAGCATTTGTAGGGAGGCATGTAACACCTGCATTGTGCTGCTTGTGCTGCCTCCATTTCCAGAGGTGTATGGAGTTTGCTGAGCCTTGTATGTGTGTGTTTCCTGAGGCTCCAGCAGCATCGTGGGCAGGTGCTTCTCTCCCGCCTGCATCAGCCTCCCAGCTGTAGACCCATGCTCCAGGGATGTGCTTCTGCCAATCAGAGGAGCCATCCCTCCATGTGTGATGGGGAAGGGATGGTGGGTGGCTGCTATTGTTCCCTTTGCCTGATTGTTAGGCTAACAGAAACAGCCTGCTTCCTTCTACTAGCATCTAGGGTGGGACCAAACCAGCGAATTCTGTCAGCACCCACTTCTCTTCTCTACCCTGCTCATCAGATCGCACACAGGCCACAGACTAGCTCCATCTCGGATCTAATTCTGCATCTCTCTTCCCTTTCCCCTATTCTGGAGCCCTTATGTACGACGACCTGTACATCCATGGCTTCGAAGACTCCGAAGTGGTAAGTGTGGGAGTTTACCAGGAAGCATTTTTCCTAGCTAGAACTGTACAGAAAACATTTTCTCTCGTATTTGTCCAGATGATAATCTTCCATTTGCTTCTCAGGGCTTTTTATTACTGAAAGACTGTTCATTTGCGCATATATGCTGGGTATGCACTCCAAATCAAATCAGAAATAAAAGCAGTTACTAAAAAAGTTCACAATTTTTTAAATATATTATTTGTATGTAGACGCAGTTGGGCTGATTTATTAAAGATGTTGAGAATCCTCGCACAATTCGTGAGAAGATCACGATGTGGTCATGGTGATAGATGGATGGTTGGATGGATGGATGGACGAATGGAATGTTTATTTCAATTATCCAGTTATGTGCAGATAAAATACCTTAACAGGCATTTGCTTTCACATGATTGGATAACTGAAGTGAATATTTGCACAATTTATTGAGGATTCTAAACTTCTTTAGTAGATTGGCCTCATTGTCAACATTTTGGGGCTGACTCCTTAAAACTAGAGAAAGGGAAAAAAGTTGAAATAGTCCACTGAAGTTTTACCTTTCATTTTAGGGAAAAATAAGAATTTGAATTGGTTGCTACAGCCAACAGCCCCAGGTTTGTGCTGGTATTCACTTATCTATTTTATTGAATCGGCTAAGTTGTTTGGCAGTATGATAAATATATATATATATATATATATATATATATATATATATATATATATATATATATATATATATATACATTTTTTGCCTTTCGGTGGTCCCTGTTATTATTTTATCACTGTTTTTACAGCCTTGCAACAACCTAAGAAAATGATACAGCATGAAAAAATAGTGTTGTTTATGGTATGACAATGAAGTGACAGTTTGACAAAGTTGGCCCATACTGTGGACTTGCATTCTGGGAGTGATCTGGAAAAGAGCCATTACCCATAGCGGTTTGCAGCACCGGATAGCACATTAAAGTTAACCCATTTCATTGCCTAAGGAAATTGTACTGTGCTTGCTTTGTTCTTTTTTTGCAACTAATTCAGTCTTTGAATAGGCAGGGGACCCAACCTAAAAAAATGCAGTCAGCTTATAAATGTAATTTTACATGATTCCAGCTCTTTAGCTGGCTCCTTCCTACTTAATTTTGGTGGATCACAGACACTTGGAGTGTGCTCCCTACAATGTAATGAAGATGTATACAAGCTCCAAGAAAGCTTTATGACTTCCCCTAACCATTCACAAGTGATTGAGACAGCAGGCGTTCATCTAGTAATAACAGAAATGAATAGGGTGCAGCTTTAAACCACTGATTGCAATCATTTCCAAGCGATTTCTGGTCGTGCAACTGGAAAATGCCTCAGAACCACCCATGTTGTTTGGGTTCTACACTTATAATTGTACCATTAAACACTCACCAGCATAGGAGGCTTTATGATATAATCATCATATCATGTAACAGATACAGAAGGGGATGTAACCTGCAATGATATGAAGGGAGCAACTTAGCTTTTATATTGAGAAACAGTTTTACACTTTGTGATAGACTGTCTAAAGGAGTCTCTCCCAAAATAAAGGAACCCTTGAAATAATTTTAGGTCTTGGGGAACCCCTGCAAAATTCATTGTGGGTCAGTGGGAAAAATACCCTCTACTCAGTGATGGTCAGAATGCCACCCTCATAGACTGCTAAGATCATTGGCAAGCTGCTGGCTCTGCTGAGTAGCACTGGGCCAGGGACTATGTAGGTGCCATCAGATGGGAAGTCAATCACTCAAAGCTGAATTAACCCCTAGCTACCTCTAGAGGAGGGGTGTCAAACTGGTGGCCCTCTAGCTGTTGCCAAACTACAAATCCCATGAGGCATTGCAAGACTGACAGTTACAAGCATGACTCTAAAAGGCAGAGGCATGATGGGACTTGTAGTTTTGCAATAGCTGGAGGGTCACCAGTTTGACACCCCTGCTATAGAGAAACCCAAGGGTTCTGCAGAACCCTGGTTGAGGATTACTGATCTAGTGACTAGTTATTGGATGTGTTTCTTACCATTGCCTTTCTGCTCCAGCAGGTGTGTGTCATACAATATTGTAATATATATATATATATATATATATATATATATATTGATGTTCTGCTTTATTATGTGGCTTTTGTGTATGAAAGCACACAGGCAGGTAGCTCATAACATTTGTGTCTAGATATTGTTCCAGGTCTAGGTAAGAAAAACAATGATCCTTACAGTAAAATCCATTGCATCTAGAGCTGGATTTTTATCAGTTATGCTATGGCATTATGTTAGTACCAGCAAGCTGTTCATAGAGTCATAGCATTGTTTGAGCACATGAAATGTTGGCACAATATTATCTGAGCTGGAATGGATGTAATTTTCGGAGAAACTGACCTTGGTTATTATTTATTTAATGATTCTTCGTTTATTATTGTTTAATATTATCATTATTTATGATTATTTATTTGTATTATTATTGATTATTTATTATTGATTGCTATTGACTTTGAGTTAGTTGTTCAGGCACATGAAATTTTGGCACAATATTATCTGTGCTGGAATGGATGTAATTTTCGGTGAAACTAACCTTGATTATTATTTATTTACTGATTCTTTGATTATTATTGTTTAATATTATTATTTATGATTATTTATTTGTATTATTATTGATTATTTATGTATTTATTTATTATTGATTACTATTGACTGTTAGTTGTTCAGGCACATGAAATTTTGGCACAATATTATCTGAGCTGGAATTGATATAATTTTCGGTGATACTGGCTTTGGATTTTATTTATTTACTGACTATTTGTTTATTATTATTTTTATTATTACTATTATTTATGATTATGCATTAGTTTTATTATTTATTGATTGGTTTATGTACTTATTTTTTATTTATTATTGATTGTTATTGATCTTGATTTTTAAGATTAGGCTGAGGAGGGCAATATTTCCACACCAAAAATCATAACAGATTTTAGAAGCTCATAAATATCATGCTGAAATATGCCCCTGCTGGTATTGTTAGTTGAAACAAGCAGCACTACTGGTACTTTATCATTGCAATGCACATTAAGTGCTCAAAGGGTGTATACTTCATTTTCAATACAGACTTTCTGGCTTCATGTGAAAGCATAACTAGGCTAGACTAGGTTATGATAGGGCTAAAAGGATCCAAAAAACCCTCCACTGATCCAGTGAAAAACAAAGTAAACAGTAGGTATCCACATCTCTCTTTTGTGTCAAATCTAATCAATAAGGGGTTTGCTCATTTCAGGATAGTGGAAAGAACCTTGCAAGTCATTCCTCTTGCCACTGGGCCAAATGTGCTTCCAGACCTGTTGGCTTACAGACAGATACAGCCTAATAATATAGAGCCTTTTATTCCAAACTGCATTCTGCTGCTGCAAGCTGGTTGCTGTGGAGGGGGAAAATGAATGCAGATGCACATCCTATCACAAAACTTTCATATAATGTTTAATACAATCATTAACATTTCAAAAGTCTTTTTCAGACTGTTCAAATGAAGATAATACCTAGTAATCCTGCCAGGAAAGTCCTTGTCCTGGACATCCTGTGCTTTCATTTGGGGACTATAAATTGCTGGTGCTCAATGTGCAGTCATGGTTCACCCTTTTTAATACAAGAAAGCCAGTCCTGAGCAATGGCAAATCCCTACCACTAGAGTGAGTGCATGCAGACAGGATGTGGGTGTAAAGAGGCTGTTGGAGCAGCACTGAGCTTTAAAATGAAGGATGGCACTCTGTGAAAACAAAGGTAGATAATGGGTCTAACAGTCACTCAGCACCACATCCCTGTATGAATATGAAAGAAAATAAGCCAAAAGATAGGTGGGATTTTAAGTGGTGACAATACCTTCCCTTAGAAAAAACTCAAAACCACATATAAAATCACAAATTTTTATTGCAAAATTGCATTAAAAGGTTTTGGGGTACAAACTCCTAAAAGTAACATTAGTTATGGTTAAAGCAAGCCATGATCAGCTTAGCAACCCCCAATGCACCTCCCTCCATACATAGGACAATGTGAATGACAATACCATGTAATGTCAATAATTGTTTCTATAACAGGCAAAAAATCAAGAAGGGGATGCTGGTATCCAGACGTGTTTCACAGTCTTAGCTGCTTCAGGGTTTCATGGGGTGCAACTGAATATGGCTGAAATTTCATCACAAAACACCACCTTAATCACAAAACACCCCCTCCAATAGGGTATGACTTGATCTGGTGAAACCCACACAGTGTATGACTACAAGGGGGAAAGGCACAAGATAGAAAGCATGTGAAAATGATAACCATATATCTAGACCAGGAAGGCAACGCATAGAGAGGAAATAACACACATCAATCCCAGAGGGCTAAAGACCTGAATAGGGAGAGGATTCCAAGAAAGAGAAGCACTGTTAAACAGTACACAGCTCCTCAAGTGAACACACCATCTTTCATTGCACTGTGGGGATAACACCACCAAAGACACCAGCAGATGAATGACAATAAACGCCTCTCCTGGTTCCCAGGCCAGATATATGGTTATCGTTTTCACATGCTTTCCATCTTTTGCCTTTCCCCCTCGTAGTCATACACTGGGTTTAAAAAGATCAAGTCATACCCCATTGAAGGGGGTGTTTTGTGATTACATTTCAGCCATACGTTGCACCCCATGAACCTCTGAAGCAGCTAAGACTGTGAAACACATGGGAACCAGCACTTCCTTCATGGTTTGAGCAAGAAACGTTGCATGGTATTGTCATTCACATTGTCCTATGTATGGAGGGAGGTGCATTGGGGGTTGCTTTAACCATAATTATTGTTATTTTTTAGGGGATTGTACCCCAAAACTTTTTAATGCAATTTTGTAATTCAGTTACACCCCATGAACCCCTGAAGCAGCTAAGACTGTGAAACGCGTGGGAACCAGCACCTCCTTCATGGTTTGAGCAAGAAACAATAATGGACGTTGCATAGTATTGTCATTCACATTGTCCTATGTATGGAGGGAGGTGCATTGGGGGTTGCTTGGCTGATCATGGCTTGCTTTAACCATAATTAATGGTACTTTTTAGGGGTTTGTACCCCAAAACTTTTTAATGCAATTTTGTAATAAAAATTTGTGATTTTATACATATGAGGTTTTGAGTTTTTTCTGAGGGTAGGTTTCAGCATCGTTAAAAATCCCACTTACTCTTCTTTTGTCCTCGATCCGTGAAAACAGATAAGTAAGGAAGTCAGAAATGTAAAAAAAGAATGGCAAATATTTATGATACACAGTACTTTATAAAAATGAATGATAGATTTAGGGTTCAGGTCTTCTGTAAGTGACCTGTTGCTTCACCTTACATTTCCAAAAATTGAGTTGTCACCACAAGAGGAATAGAAGACAAATCGTTCAGTGGGAATACTTGTTCCATTGACAACTGTTTGAGAAAGGTTTTTCCTCACTTTGGAGAGTTTTGCTCTCATCCTCCAATGTGTCTTCAAGGTAGGAAGTCAATAAAGAGAAATTTCCCCAATAAGTCAAATGAGAAAAAAACAAATGTTATGGGTTTAAACCATTCCCTACTCTATAAAAAAAAAATAAGAAATAGCTTTAGGTATACTTTAAAGGGTTATACTTATTCATTTTAAGGTTCTTGTTATACTGTTTGGTGTTTCCATTATTTGCCCCCCTCACCTTCCTTATAGGCATTCCATTTATCCCAAACAAATATATTCATGATATTTGCTTGGCAGGAGATCTACATCTGAGTAGGACTCGTTATAGTATGGACTAGTATTGGATTGCCTTTTTGGTTGTTATAAATTGATTGAGCAGCTCATACGTTACCTTTGCAAGCTAACAAGTCTGCAACGTTTGGCAATTTGTGCTCATGGATTTTACATTGCACAAAATGAAATCCCAGCCCTGCATTAGTGCACAGTCAGACAATTATTACAGAGATCTGCAGCTACATGGGACCCCATGCGTTGATCTCTCATCTTTCAAGAAAAAGTGTTTTTCCCATAATCAACACCATATTGTCTTGTTAATTAGCACAAGAGCAAGTGTCATCAAAGTAAAATGGAAATGTGATGTAGTAAAACAAGAAGAAACATGTTTACCATTATAGATTCAGTTTGTTCTTGTTCAGACATGATCTCCTGTGCATGCAGGGTGCCATGGAGAGGAATTGGTGCCGTAATTCATTGCTTTATTCAGTAAGGGCTTGTTCATATGTGTGGCAGCATATGCCGCCCCTCTGACAAGTGATCCCCGGGGTATCACCATTTTACTGTCATTTGACAGGTGGTGAGGAGGCAAAATGCTGAGGCGATATGTGGGAGAGAAAAGGGCAGCCCCTTTAAAGTGAGAAAATTCTTGGATGTCACCAATGTCCCTGTTGGAAGTTCTCCCCTCTATTCCTGTTCTAGTGACAATGCCAATTTGTGATTTTCTTTCACTTTCTCTCTCAGTGACAAGAGTAGAAAGGACAGCTATAGAGGGTGAATCTCCCTAATGGGAGCACAAACATCAATAGAAACCCGACAGGTGTTCTACTCCCTCTTCACTCCATTCAATACTAAAAAGGTTTTGCCTTTTATACTTTAAGTCACAGTCAGAGCCTGCTGATAGGGGAAAAGAGCAGAGTGACAACCTCATCAGTGTGTTGCTGCTCCTTCACTATCCAGACACAGACTGGAGGCAGGATCTTGACCAAGCTCTATTACCTTAACACTAGTGGAATTCAGTGAAGTAGGGACCTGGCTATGCTGTCTGGAAGGCATAAGTAAACCTCTAGAGTGGCTGTATAATATTACAAATCAGAGGTGTAACTTGAACCTTCAGGGCAAGAAACCAGGAAGGGCCCCCCTGACTTCCCCTTCCCTCTGAGCCCAGGCTCCTTCTCATTGATTCCTGAGGCCCTTTACTCCCACCACAGGGCCCTTTATTATGGTCCCACAGCAGGACCCTTTCACATATTATGCAGCAGACTCCCATCCTGTGGTCTTGGGTAGAGTTGCCGCCTTTTCTTCAAGCCAAACCCAAACACTTTAGCGGTGGAAAGAAATAATTTTTTTTTGCAGTATACACTATACGTATATTTTATGATGAAATAATTCATAAGGATTTAACCACAGATTCCCCCCTCTTACATCAGAGTCCACTGAGTTCCTCCTTTACATCTGAATCCGCAGAGTTCCCCTTTACATCTGAATCCACAGAGTTCCCCTTTACATCTGAACTTGCAGAGTTTCCTTACACTGTGGAGACTCAGCAGACTCTAAAGTAAGGGAGAACTCTGGGGACTCTAATTAAAGGGGGAACACTGAGAACTTTGATGTACAGAGGAAAATCTAATGTAAGAAGGAATGCTGCAGACTCTGGTGTAAAGGGGAACTCTGATATAAGGGGGTCCCCCACTTACATCAGAGTCCCCAGCCTTATCCTTTAATCAGGGTTCTCAGAGCCCCCTACATCAGACTCCGCAGAGTTCTCCATTACATCAAAGTCTGCAGAATTTCCACTTACACTGTACCAACCCACACATCCACTTTTCTGAGGCAAAGCATTGCCAGGGATTGGAGTGAGGGTGGGGCAGACACAGGAGGAGAGTGGCAGGAGAAAGAGAAGCAAATCCAGCTCTTTCTCTCCTGTTTCTTTTATGCGCTGGGGTAGAATGGTCAGCGCTGTCTCTGGGCTGTGTGACACTTTCAGCTCACTTCCTGCTGAGGATCCACAGTCTGGGCTCTTGACCCCTCCCCCCCACAGTGGAGGAACTCCAGGGCCTGATCGCAATTGCGACCTTTGTGACCCTGGTAGTTCTGCCACTGTTACATATCTTTGAGCTGGTAAAACAGTTCATACATATGTACTTTAACTGCGTGTTTATCTGCTTGCCTTTAATTCTGACTAAAGGCCCCTATCACATGGGGTGTATTCTGTTCCAATCAGCAGGGGATCTGCTCAAAGTCCCCCTCCTGATAGGAGCAGAGCTGGCGGATGACGCATCCTTGTTTGCTCAGTTAATGCAGAGCTGACCTGTACAGAGCCCGTTCCATTCTATGGGCAGCTGGGTGTAAACAGACTCCGCTGTCCATTTACACCTGACTACCCTCCAATCTGATCCACCTAGATGGAGGAGGATGGATCCCTTTTTCTTTTTTTTTAGCGAATCAGATCAGACCTGGAGGTAGGTGAGTATAAATGGACACAAGTCTCTTTACACCCACATGTCTATAGGAATAAATGGACCTTCCGATCAGGTCCACCTGAAAAACTGACAGGTGGACCTGATTGGATCGCCCACGTGACAGCCTAACAGTGTTTTCTTTTCAATTGTCAATATGTAACTGTAGAGTAAAAATAGATTCTGTACCAAAATATATATTATTGCTGATGCTCAATGCATTTATTTTTTTCTGATGTGCTCAGCATTCATCCCTATGCTTTTTAAATTGTAAATGTATCATGATCAGCAATTATATAGTCACTGGAGACTATTCGCTGCATTCAGTGGGCAGTTTAGGAAGGCTAGAAACAACCATTGTGCACATCATTTGATTAAACTCAATCCTTTAATATCATTTTTATTTCACATATAGCATTGTACATAGCAAAATCCTTTAAATACATTGTCTTTTATATTTATATATTTTTTTATGTCATGTTCCAAATATTATGTGGGAGCAGGGGCGGACTGACCATTTGGAAACTCGGGCACTGCCCGAGGGCCCGGGGTCAGTAGGGGGCCCCATGAGATATCCCTGGTACCTTTTTCATAGGCTTTTTTGAGTTTGGGCAAGGACACAGGGGCCCCATGATCCCCTATTGCCCAGGGGCCCCATGAGTTGTCAGTCCGCCCCTGTGTGGGAGAGTGCATTATGCTATGATTTGAAACTAGCTATACTTGCCATATACAAGATGATCCCTCATATGGTATAAGGAAATAACTGATTTTGCTGCTAAGATCACTGGAGAACCGTCTTATTTCTCAGTGCTGAGGAGTTTCAGCTCAAGAAAATGCTCCTATTATCCTTGCACTTGCCAGTTATTGCTAGAGACACTCTTCATGCTGTTACTTCACATGTTAAAATAAAGTGTCATAAAAATATAAAAGGACAGAAAAAGTGATCTATCAAGTCAGACCCCTTTTTTATGGTATTCTGACCTTATTAGTAAATAGTAAATACCAACATTACTGTACTGTCCATGTGTGCCCATATAAATGTGTCCTAAAAATATACAAAATGTTTGAACATGCACTGTGTAGTAAATGTACAGATTTTGGTTGGACCTTGTCCCTGAGCCATGCTGACAAGCATTGAATTCTTAAAAGTGTCTGCTGATACACATTCGCAGTAGTAATTAGTCAGGTTGAAAAGACAGCAGTAAAAAATGCACACTTGATGTTTTTACAGCGGCTGTTTTTGGCTTTTGATGTTTTTTTCTACAGCTAGTAAACCCCCCAGCATGTTATCCTATCCTATGTCCATGCACACTAAGGCTGTAATCAACTTTTTTGGCTGGAAAAAAAGCCCAGGACTAATGGGTTTCTGGAGGAGTTCTTTAGCTCTAAAAAATGCTCTAACGCTGAAAAACGCGGTAAAACGCAGTAAAATGATTTTTTTTGGTTAAAAAAAAGCTAAAAAACACAAATGTGGAAAACACCGCTAAACGTGGCTAAACGCTAATGAAAAAAAAATGCTAAAACAAAGCTGAAAAACTCACATTTTTAACGTGACTTTACACAGCATAGCTAATATTACCAGCGCTATCAAAATGTCCAGTGTGCATGAGGACTAATGGGGTTGATTTATAGGCTGTTCACTGTGCAAGAGAATTTTCCCTTAGTTTAATGAATGCAGTGAAGCTTTGATGAGCATCATCCAATCATAAACAACTAAAAATATTGTTTGTTTATTTTAATTCTCTTTGCATGTGGTTGGGTATTCTTTGTAAAATTAACTTTCCCCACATTCACCAAGCTAAGTGAAAATTCCCTTGCAAAGTGGAAATTCTCTTGGAAAATGAAGAGCCTATTTGCCTCTAGTAAAGCAACCCTATTGCCTCTGCTCCTGCTTCCTTGCAGAAAACTGTCACTTGGCAATCCTTTACCACAACCAATGTTAATTTCATCAACGAAAATATTTTCATCATAGTTTTCGTCAGCTGCATGTTTTTAGGGACGAAAACTAAACGAAAATAAAATTGTTTCAATTCAGATGACTAAATTACGACTAAAACTAAAATGGCATTTTAGTCAAAAGACTTTGACTACAGCTAAATCGAAATTTAACGGAAAAATGAACAGTGGTCAAAAGCAATATTCTTTGTTTATGAAACTTGCTTTTATGAATATGTTACTTGATACTTGTTTTAATTATTAAAGCGGTACTCCACCCACAAGGGGAAGTTCCACTTTAACCACCTCCCGTCCGGCCGTTGTATATATATATAAACGGCCGGATGGTGGCAGTGCAGGGTCGGGTGGCCATTTATAAATGGCCTTCCTGCCCCCTGCTTGTGCGCGCTCCCTGGGAGCGATCAGCACCGCAATCCGGTGCCCACTGTGTTCTCCGGACACAGTGGAACACCGATCGTTGTATGGAACCTCTGTGCGAGGTCCTGATCATGTGATCACTGACTGACCAATCAGTGATCACATGCAGAGTAGTAAGCAAGATGTCACTTCTGACATCATTGCTTACTACGTGTGAAATCTGTGAATGATCACAGAGGTCACATGGTACAAGGCTAATCACAAAAGCCTTGTACCATGTGACAAGCTGTGACCAATCACAGCTCACTCAGTAGTTCTCAATGGCTTCAAGAACACAGCCAGAGAGAAGGAGAAATGATTGCTTTTACAGCCTTTATGGGTGTAAAAGCAATCAGTGTAAAAAAAAAACAAAAAACAAGCTGTGACTAATCACAGCTCTCACAGTATTTCTCAATGGCTACAAGAATGCAGCCAGAGAGAAGGAGAAATGATTGCTTTTACACCCATAAAGGCTGTAAAAGCAATCAGTGTAAAAAAAAATAAAAATCTTCATCACCCTCCACAAGTAGTACAGTGTCACCATGGTGACACTGTACTGCTAGGGTGACAGTATGTAAAAAAAAACATAAATAATAATATAAAAAAAAAATAAAAATGTAAAAAAATTTTTTTTTAAATTATAATTTTTGGTTATAAACTAATTTGGGTTTTTTTGTTTACTAAAAAGATAACTGAATACATTTTGGGCAAGATTTATGATGAAATATTTATTTGCAAAATGTTATATGAAAAACACTTTTTACTAAATTTTGGGACTTTTTCATTTATATAGCAAAAAAAAAAAAAAAAATCCCAGTGGTGAATAAGTACCACCAAAATAAAGCTTTATCTGTCTCAAAAAATGCTAAAAAATTCATATGGGTACAGTGTTGCATGACCGCGCAATTGTCTTTCAAAGTGTGATAGCGCTGAAAGTTGAAAATTGGCCTGGACAGGAAGGGGGTAAAAGTGTCCAGACATGAAGTGGTTAATGCCTCCTCCCCCCTCCTTTCTCACAGTGGAACACCAATCGTCGGACAGGACCTCTGTGTGAGGTCCCGATCATGTGATCACTGATTGGCCAATCAGTGATCATATGCAGAGTAGTAAGCAAGATGTCACTTCTGACATCATTGCTTACTACGTGTGAAATCTGTGAATGATCACAGAGGTCACATGGTACAAGGCTATTCACAACAGCCTTGTACCATGTGACAAGCTGTGACCAATCACAGCTCACACAGTATTTCTCAATGGCTTCAAGAATACAGCCAGAGAGAAGGAGAAATGATTGCTTTTACAGCCTTTATGGGTGTAAAAGCAATCAGTGTAAAACAAAAAATCTTCATCACACCCCACAAGTAGTACAGTGTCACCATCGTGACACTGCACTGCTAGGGTGACAGTATGTTAAAAAAATAAAAATAATAATATAAAAAAAAAATGTAAAAATTTTTTTTTTAAATTATAATTTTTGGTTATAAACTAATTTTGTGTTATTTTTTTTTTTTTACTAAAAAGATAACGGAATACATTTTGGCCAAGATTTATGATGACATATTATTTATTTGCAAAATGTTATAAGAAAAACACTTTTTTTCAAAATTTTTGGACTTTTTCATTTAAATAGCAAAAAAAATAAAAATCCCAGGGGTGTATAAATACCACTAAAATAAAGCTTTATCTGTCTCAAAAAAATGCTAAAAAATTCATATAGGTACAGTGTTGCATGACCGCGCAATTGTCATTCAAAGTGTGATAGCGCTGAAAGCTGAAAATTGGCCTGGACAGGAAGGGGGTGAAAGTGTCTGGACAGGAAGTGGTTGAGGCCTCCCCCCTCCTTTCTCACAATTGGCAATCTTTTTATGGGTTGGGAGCAGGTACCTGATTTTGACTTGTACCCAATCCCACGTCCGCTTGGATCGCCTAGATGGCACACTCAGTTTGTGTTTTTGGTTGAATTGTGATTCAAGTAACTTTTATTTTTTGCAGATCTTCTTTAACCACCTCCCGTCTGACCCATGTACATAAACGACTGGACAGGAGTAGTGCAGGAGCGTTTGGGCGTTTATAAACAGCCTCTGTATTCCCTGCCTGTGCACGCTCCCTTGGAGCGTGCGGCACTGCGATCTGGTGTCTGCTGTGTCCTTCGGACACAGCGGAACACCGATCGCTGTACCTCTGTGTGAGGTCCCAATCATCTGATCACTGATTGGCCAACCTGTGATCACATGAATAGTAGTAAACAAGTGAAATCTGTGAATGATCATGGAGATCACATTGCACAAGGCTATTCACAACAGCCTTGTACCATGTGACAAGCTGTGACCAATCACAGCTCTCACAGTATTTCTCAATGGCTGCAAGAATGCATCCAGAGAAAAGGAGAAATGATTGCTTTTACACCCATAAAGGCTGTAAAAGCAATCAGTGTAAAGAAAAAAAAAAAAAATCTTCATCACCCCCCACAAGAAGTACAATGTCACTATGGTGACACTGTACTGCTAGAGTGACAGTATGTTAAAAAAAACAGAAACAAAACATAAATATTAATATAAAAAAATAAAATGGTAAAAAGAAAATGGTAAAAAATTATAATTTTATTTATAAACTAATTTGGGTTATTTTTGTTTTACTAAAAAGATAACTGAACACATTTTGGCCAAGATTTATTAAGAAAGATTATTTATTTGCAAAATTATATAAGAAAAACACTTTTTTTTTTTCAAAATGTTTGGACTTTTTCATTTATATAGCAAAAAAATAAAAATCCCAGTGCTGAATAAATACCACCAAAATAAAATTTTATCTGTCTCAAAAAAGTGCTATAAATTTCATATGGGTACAGTGTTGCATGACCGCGCAATTGTCATTCGAAGTGTGATAGCACTGAAAGCTGAAAATTGGCCTGGACAGGAAGGAGGTGAAAGTGTCCGGACTTGAAGTGGTTAATATGGTCATAAAGTCCCTCTTTATTTCCAGAAGGAGAGGGAGACAAACCAGTGCCCTGATGTGCATTGTTTCACTGCTAACACACAGTGCTTTACAGATGTTTCTATAACCCTTTTAGCACCTGATCTGTCGGCAGCACAATGTGGTGTTGAGTATTGAATTCTCTGTGCAATAGATGGCTTTTAGAAATACAGAGAGTCAACACTTGCGTCATTGCAGTTTTCTCCCAAGAGTTTTTTTACTTTTGCTGATGTCATGGCACAACATAGCATACTTTCTGTGCATTTAACACTTGTCAAAGCAAATTAGATTTCATCCCAATGGTACAATCCCTAATTGGCATTGTTAATGTTGTTATCTGTAGTGCAGTATTAACGGAAATATGTAGAAAATGTTACTGGGTCTTGTGACACTTTGAAAGCTAATTTCTGATTTGATTGCCATGTGTGTACCACTGTCACTACTTGCACTGTCATAGTCACATAACAAAGGCAGGCATATTGTGGATTAACCCAAACACTACTACTTTATTGTGTACCAGATATATCATACCTTATGTTATTGCTGGTTTGTGCTCATAATGGCCACCTTCTCTGATATACTAGCTTAACCTACAGAATGGCTAAGTATGGGCATATTGGTAAGGCCTCATACACACCGTGCAAATGCCCAGCTCTTCTGAACGTCTTTCTCCTGGCAGGGGAAAAGCAGCGTCAAAAGCATGCCTAAAGCTACGTTTTTGTAAACACGTTTAGGCGTGTTTAGGTGTGTCAAGTGCTTGGGCATTAAATAATTTCCTTGGCCAGAATAGTCATTTATTCTGGCCATTAAAATGAACACTAAACACGCCTAGCATTAACACACGTTCAGGTGTGTCAAGCATTATTTCTAGCAAAATGCTTTGCTCCCGATAGCCTTGGCAGTGTTTTTTTTTTCTGTCTCTAAACATTGAGGGGTGTTTAGAGGGAAAAAAAAGTCAAATGCTCCTAAAAAATGCGTTTTTAATGCCATTGCGTATGTGACCTTATTATTAAATGGTACTCAAAGCAAAGTTCATAAATACTTCCAACAGATACAATGCTTTTTGATCAGATTGGTAAACAGTGACCCTGTACCCATCTGGTGAATGATGGTATTACCATTATTATTATTTTAGTTTGGTGATATCACATGTAATGTGAACGTGTTCCCAGACTAGACACACTAAAGCATTAACATTTTTTGGGGATTTAAAAAAGGCACTGAAAGCACTTTAAAAGAGATCACCTGAAACCTGACTTTAGACACTTTTTTGTGATCTTTTAGGATATTTGAGAATGAATTCCTACAGAGTATATCATGGCTGAAAAAATCCTAGTTGCCATGGCAAATGGAAAAAAAGCTTTCTGGGGACTGGGTCATTGACGACTATTGCCAGTGGGGAGGCAGGTGTTGAAATGCTGGTGCTATTGTTAGGTAAACCTGGCATTACATGAGCATGTAGCAGAAAATGTGGCTGCATTGACAGCTGGAAATGTGGGAAACCTAAGCCAAGTCCCGCAATCAGTCTGTCTCATGCATCACTGGCTGTTTACCCAACAATAGCCTTGGCATCTCTGTCCCCATCTCTTCACCGACAACAGTTATATCAACATATTGGGGAAAATCCCATCCTGCTCCCTGCCCCTTCTTCTGACATTCATCATTCCCAGGACCATGAGATTTATCTGCGTTGTGAGAGACAGGCACAGCTACCACGATATAGGCAAGTCATGGGAACAATTGACACATTCTGTTTGCTATCATTATTTATGGATTTGTAGCACACAGACCCAAAACAAATCCCGTTATTTGTCCCGAGTTTGGGTAGCTTCGCAGTCTTTGCAAAAACAAGCAGAAAGTGTCTATTTTAGAAGTATTAAGTAGTAAACTTGGGTAGGGTACAGGGTGTACTAGAGGACACGCTCTAACACTAATGGAGGACACTCTCTAACCACCTACTTGAAATTAGTGATCAATGAAACACAGCTCAGGGGACTCCATTGAAAAAGTAAAGGCTTGAGCTGACAACTTGAATTAGCTTTCCCAAAGGTTGGCAAGGATATTTTCTAGGATCTCTTTAGGGTTGTACTCATTGTGCCATGGGTACATAAATGCTTTCCTGCCATTTTCTGTATTTTGTGCCTCCAGGTCAGATCCCCATGTGGAATTCCTTTAACTGTATTCAGGATCTTGGACAAGGTTCCCTAAGCTCTAACTTAAGCTGGGACCCAGATGGCCTCTTCTAATCTTCAGCTAGGTCCCCATAAGGCACAGCCCTCAGGATGAGTCTCTTCCCACAGGAGAAGGACTGTTCCAGGCCCCAGCTTATTGTAGCACTCTCCAATTAAGTTGCTAGGATGTATATAGTCTAGTTTATTATAGTGTGTTCTCCTGCTTAACAGGTGACTGATAAGAAAAACATAGCAGCTTTTTTGCTTAACATAAAGCTTCAATTGTTTAGTGAGAATACCTTGTGTGGCTCTTAGTGCTGCTGCTTTGATCCCTGTATACAGGAGAAGTTGGAAGGTTCTGGGTGAACAGGAGTGACCCATGCAGATCAGCAGCATGAATATGGATGACGTTCCAGCCAATTACAGGGGTTGGTGCCCCTGAGAATGCTGGGTACTAGTATTTATATTCAGTGAGCACATGTAATCTGGGTTCTTCCTCTTCCTATGAGAAGGGAGTTCTAGACAGGAAGCAGCTGCCACCCTGGCTCTTCCTGTCAGGATGCCACATGTAAGTGTCCCAAGGGCCAGAATTCTGAATTCCAGGGTGCTTCTGGGAGCTGACTGTGGGGGATGTCTACAGATCCTATCTGGTATCACAGAGGATGGTGATCTGGGCCTTGTGAGTACAGACCAGGGGCGGACTGACCATTCGAGCACTCGGGCACCGCCCGAGGGCCTGGGATCAGTAGGGGGCCCCATGAAATGCATTCAAAAAAAGGGGGATTTGTGAAAAGAAATTCACAGAGAAAGCGGCTACATTATGAACAGAACGTGACACTCAGAAAAAATTTCCAAAAATTATGCTTTATTACACATATATAAATATGACATATGGGCGTTCGCCCTGGTTTACCATCACCTCAGTATGAGACAATACACACAGACCTAAAACCATATAAAATGACATCAAGACCGGTCTAAATGCATGTGCAACAGAAAAAATGACTGCAGGAGTCTAATGTCCCTATAGCACAAACACATAGGTGAACACTTCCCAAAAGAGGTGTATCCAAAAATTATACCATAGGCATACCATAATGTTGAATATTATATGTAGAACAATACCATTATGGTGAATCCCAATCAGGGAATCCAAAAATTGTACTATGGAAAAATATCACATATATACAATGCAGCAAGCACAATAGGCGTCAAGAAGAGAACAACAAGCCTCAGGCCTGTATGGGGGGAGACATAAATGTCAAATATATGATGCAATTCATTCCTGTGCCGGCACAAGTGGTTGGGGCCCATTCATCTGTAATATAAACAGCTGTATCCTAGAGCTCTTGAATGAAATAATGCCCCATTTATTCCCAGGGTGGAAGAAAAGATGCAAAAAGCAGCACTCTGCTAGAAATGGTATCTTCACCACTATATGTGGACTACACACCACCTTTCGTAGGGAAAACAGGACATATCCCAAAAGATCTTCTGCCCGTTGAGATATATATGGTATATCCTGTATCCTATACAAAGCACCATGATGTCCCCATCCTGTAGTGAGATAAATGATATGTGGGAAGTCACTGACAGAGTATACACTCAATAAGATATATAGGTCATATAGATCACAGAGGACCATATATCTAATGTCCTGTAACAGTCCACTCACCACCTGTGCTGTGGGTATTAGGAATGAAAAAGATGTCCTTCATGGGTACTGCCATACACGGCCACAGAGGCCTAGGAACCACCGCTGACATCCGCCGATATACCGCGGGTTCCAGCCCCTTCTTGGCGCTTGTGCTGCTCACACTTGCCTCATGGCATATGAAGATGGCTTCCTCCTTATGGGTCAGCGTGCGTTCCACCTAATGCGCATGACCGGAAGTGACGTATCTGACGTATGACGTCAACGCGTTTCGCCGATGGGCGTATCTCACTCAGCTTCGTCAGGACCAATGGATATTTTTCCATAGTACAATTTTTGGATTCCCTGATTGGGATTCACCATAATGGTATTGTTCTACATATAATATTCAACATTATGGTATGCCTATGGTATAATTTTTGGATACACCTCTTTTGGGAAGTGTTCACCTATGTGTTTGTGCTACAGGGACATTAGACTCCTGCAGTCATTTTTTCTGTTGCACATGCATTTAGACCGGTCTTGATGTCATTTTATATGGTTTTAGGTCTGTGTGTATTGTCTCATACTGAGGTGATGGTAAACCAGGGCGAACGCCCATATGTCATATTTATATATGTGTAATAAAGCATAATTTTTGGAAATTTTTTCTGAGTGTCACGTTCTGTTCATAATGTAGCCGCTTTCTCTGTGAATTTCTTTTCACAAATCCCCCTTTTTTTGAATGCCTCTTTTGGCTACTGAATGGAGACCAAATATTGGGTGACATGATAAATCATTTTACAACCTCTTAATAACTATCTTTTATACAGGCCCCATGAAATGCCCCTGGTACCTTTTTTATAGGCTTTTTTGAGTGTGGGCAAGAACACAGGGGCCCCATGATCCCTTATTGCTCGGGGGCCCCATGAGTTGTCAGTCCACCCCTGGTACAGACTGTTCTACATGGATGCTGGGACTTCTGCTGTTTAACCCCCCTCGGGATCTATATAGTCAGCTGCTGGGTGTAAGCTAGAGGGGACAATGGCTGGTATCCAGAAGAGCAACTGTTCACTAAAGATCTCTTAATCTCTCTAAAGATTTCTGCAGAGGGACTTTTCTCCATTCCTTGTACAGTTTGATACACAGATCTATTTAGAGAAGGCTGTATCCCACTATATCCCTTCCCTATCCCAGTTTTAAAAAAAAATAAAAAAACTACAACCCCTAGACTGATCATTGGAGTAAGGAGCGGGCGTTGTGTGCACCTAGCTTTAGGAAATGCTGTGTGCTTGGCTGTGGGTGGAGATCTAGGGTAAAGCCTGGCAAGACACTAGCAACTCCTGTGGGGATAGTGCTACACTTTATACCCACCAACCCCCTGCTGGCCATTCTGCCTGCCAGGGATTGGCAGAGGCTGCATAAATATTTGGATAAGGGTCTGCCTCCTTCACCCACTAAATTCTGAAACAAACCAAAATTCAGGGGTAAGCAGCAGAGCCTGCTACCAGCAAAACCCAGAACAGCCAAAAAACAATCGACCTCAAACTGTTAGCAACCTAGCAAGGAGGGTGCTACAGATTATTGTTATTCTACTTGTAAAGTAAAAGTCTGCTCTGTATTTTTACCGTTAATTCAGTTGCTCATTAGAACTAAAGCTAAAACTTTTTTTCATTTTGGATAGGGTAAGGGAGGGTAATAATTTCTGTGAGGTTTTTTTTTCCATCCGTGTCTCATTAGGGAGACTTCCCTTCACTTCCTGTTCCATAGTCACAACAGGAAGTAAGAAGAAAGCCCTCCAAAGTAAGTATTTGTTTCCTATGAATATTAGCTTAATTTAGTGGCCATAATTCAGTATTTTTCTGATTGATTCTATTCTGTATCAATGGAAAACTTTCAACCTGTAGAAAAAAATAACCCAATAACATTAATCTTTGCCCCATTTGCCCAGAAAAAATATACATGCAGTTTCAGAGGGGGATTGGCTCTGCAGTTTTATTTTAAATACTTGCGTTTGTATTGTTTGAGAGACTCTGCTGTGAGACACATTTAGTCCCTCTTTCTGCTTTGCTGCAATGCAAAATTAATAATGCAAATACTTTTTGCAAAAGGTATGCCCAAGAGCTGCCACACACTTGTTTGTGATTGTTCCATTCTAAGCACTGCATGTGGGATCCCTAACTAGTCCATTGTGATGAGATGTCTTACCCAAGGTTCACACCTAAGCGTTTTCCACAGCGTTTTGCAGAAACACACTACAGTCTATTTAACATGATTTCCTATGGGACACGTTCACCTCTCTGTGTTTTTATCCGGTGCGTTTTTTGGAAAGGGTCAGGGAATTTTTTAAATGCAAAAAGTTGCATTTGTGGTTCTATAGACTTCAATGGAAACGATGCAGAAAAGCATGTAGTGCAGTTTTGCTGCATTTTGTATGCATTTGTGATGCATTTTGTGGTGTGTTTGTGGCGTTTTGCTTTTTAATCCGCCTAGCACCAAGAAAAACCGCAAAACACATCAAAATCACACGTGCAAAAACACACTGAAAAAAGCACTCCAGGACCAGATCAAACGCAAACTGCAGAGGGGTGAACCTAGCCTTACTCACAACCTCAGTAGGATTAGTAGACTGAGGTTGATTTACTAAATATGAAAAGTGCAAAATCTGGTGCAGCTGTGCATGGTAGTCAATCAGCTTCTAACTTCAATTATGCTTTGAAGAAAAAAAACCTTGAAGCTGATTGGTTTCTACACAGAGCTGCATCAAATTGTGGGCTCTCCAGCTTTAGAAAAACAACCCCAGTGACTCAATTTAAATGACATCCAGCAGATCATAGAAAGTTTTTACTCCAAAACTTGTGAAGATCATACCGATGAACATCAGAAAGATAAAACAAAATTGTAGTGTGTATAGCTCCACTAGGATACAGTGCATGTGGAGAATGAAAATAGAGACTAAGCATGAAGAAGGAAGGGACTAACCACATCGAATATCCCTAGCTACAGAGCGAGGTAGGGACAAAATTATATAAAGGCAAACACACAGATAATGCATGCGTAACATGATAGTGATCTTGGATGAAAGCCCCTAATCATTACATCAAATAATCTATTTCTGATTGTAATTAATAGCATCGGTCCATTTATTCAAAATCATAGCCAGATATTCCTGAATTTCATGTAGTCCTATTGCAGGCAAATATGAGGGACCATTACCTCCTATATTATCTTATCTACGCTGACAACACCCAATTGTATCTCTGTACCCCAGAGCTCACTTAATCGGTTTCCGCACGCATCGCTAATCAACTAATGGTCATGTCACACCACCAACTCAAACTATACAAAACTGACCTCATAATATTTTCTCCCCCATAAGCCTCTTCCCCTGACTTCTCTGTCAAGATTGAAGGCACAACTATTAACCCATCCCCACATGCAGCCTCACCCTACGCAACATCTCCAAAATACGCCCCTTCCTAACCAAAGACACCAGAAAGTTTCTAATTCACTCCCTGGTCATCTCTCGCCTTGACTACTGCAACTCCCTCCTTATTGGATTACCTTTACATAAGCTGTCCCCTCTTCAGTCCATAATGAATGCTGCTGCCAGGCTCATCCATCTTACCAACCATTCAGTGTCTGCCACCCCTCTGCCAATCCCTCCACTGGCTTCCGCTCTCCCAACAAATTCAATTCAAAATACTAACAAAAGCCATCCATAACACGGCCCCCAGCTACATCAATACCCTAGTCTCAAAATACCAACCAAATCATTCTCTTCATTCCTTCCAAGACCTCCTGCTGTCTTGCTCCTTTGTCACTTCCTCCCATGCCTCCCTCCAGAACTTTTCCATAGTCTCTCCCATCCTATGGAACTCCCTACCCCGATCTGTCCAACTGTCTCCTACTTTGTCTACATTTAGACAATCCCTGAAAACCATCTCTTCAGAGAGGCCTACCTTGCCCCCACCTAATATCTGTATTTTATTTTTTCCATCAGCACATCCCCCACATTTATTACCTTTTGTGTCAATTGACCCTCCCTACTAAATTGTAAGCTCCAACGAGCAGGGCTTTCTGATTCCTCCTGTATTAAATTGTATTGTAACTGTACTGTCTGCCCTCATGTTGTAAAGCACTGTGCAAACTGTTGGCACTATATAAATCCTGTATAATAATAATAATATAATAATTACCTGAAGATTTGGTTGGTCCATGCTGATTTAAGAAGTCCTTAGCACATGTTCCCCACACATTTTGGGGATGTAAACAAAATAGGTCTCTTCCCTGTTTGAACTGTTTTCAAGGCGCTTTGATGATGAAGGAAAGAAAGTCTGTACATTGGAATCTTGGGGTAGAATTTCACATTAAGGGATATTACACATGTCAATCTTCCTTCATTATTTATGCAATAAATTGCCTTTATAAGCTACTGTATATAGGGATGACTACACATCTTTCTGATGAGGGTGCGATCCTTAGAATAGGGTGGGGGAGGGGTGACAGAACATTTACAGTAGTTTAGTGGATTAACAAATTTACTTCTTCACATCCCTCCGGCTTAAGCAAGGATTACGATTTGTATCTTTAGTTGTAATCATTTGCTATGCTTTTCATGTTTTATGATGGGAATGATTTGCATTGTATTATATTTGCAGAAGACACTTTGAAACATTGAGGCTGTGAATGCGTGATGGAATTTAAGTTACTTTGTGCATGCTGGTTATATTGTAACGATGACGTGTTTCCCATAAATATGATTCACTGTAATACTTGCGCACACATTTGAACTTGAGAAAGGGCAGGGACACGCAAAACCAATGTTTGTTGATTGTGCTGTGATTTCTCTTGTCCAGTTGGGTGAAGTAAATTAATTCAAATAACATGTTTAAAGCACTTATTAAACCCCAAACCAAAAATTTTATATATTGCAGCTTACCAATCATTAAAATGATAGCTTATTAGTTTTCTTTTAGGCTTTTTCCCCCCTTTATTTCTCCTAGTGATTCTGCCAGTAACACCTCCTGTATTAGAAAGCCCCCACTCTAGATGAAGGAGCAAGGGGGGGGGGGTGTTAGATGTACTAGCAGTTTTAGATACACTAACAAAATTAAGCCAAAAATCCAGCTCATACTGCAATTACAAAAGCAGTTACTGAATATAGCAATATTTTTTTTAGTGTTTTGGGATAAAGGTTTTAAATAAATAAATAAAAACTGATCAAGCGCCTCTGTCGTTGGTAAATGTTTTTTCTCAATACTCTGATGCATTTACAGATGCTTGTTCTGTTGAAAAAAACAGACTTACTGGCAGGATCACTAGGTAAAACTAAAAGAAAGAAAGGCTACAAATGAAAATGAATGTAGCCATCACATTTAAGACTTGGTAAGCTGCAATATAATAAATATTTTCTCTTGGGTTTAATACTGCTTTTAGGCAAGTTGTGCAGCATCCCACTTTTTGATTATATTCTCTGGCATTGTAACAGGATCCTGTTTGGTGCATGCACCCCTATATAAAAGAGGTAAGCAACTCCCAGAATATATTGCACTTCTCTTTGTAGTTAGCATAAAGCATGTACCCTCTCACAAGCCTCAGTATCTTGGTCCTTCAGGTGGAAAGGTTGCGAGTGGCCTGTGCTTTGCAGAAAAGGGCACCCCTATCCACCTTCTGCCCCTGCCCCATCAAAATGTCATTCCTCTTCTTATCTCTTTAACCCTTTTCTGCCTGCACAGACCCCAGCTTTACCCTTTATCCTCTTACACCCTTACACCCCCCCCCCCCAGAAAATTGGGCCCCACTCTGTGGAGATAGAAAGGGAGTTTGCCCATAACTCCTTCATTGTATCCCTGAGTATGGGACCATCTACACCCCCCCACACACATACACACATGCACAAACACACACTCACTATCACCCTTTTGTTTTGCATATACTGTATTATGGGAATATAAAGAATGCATAAAGAATGACATGAAAATGTATATACTGTTCATTCACTTGTTATTTTGTAAACCTTTTTTCTTTCTGACTTTTTATTATACCAACTGTGCGATATCTATCTATCTATCTATCTATCTATCTATCTATCTATCTATCCAGTCGCATCCGACCCTTGGTGATTGCATGGACCATCACTCGTAAGTGACTTTTTCCATGAATTCTCTTAGCAATCGTTTTTACAGGGTAGGTTTTATATATATATATATATATATATATATATATATATATATCTGTAAGCAGCACTCCTTGCTGTTTTTGTGTAGATAATACTTTCCTTGTTTCTTTTCTTTAACTCCTCCAGTTCCGTATTTTAAAATGGTCATATTTTATGCTGACAGTGTACCAGATGAGGTGCAGTAAGCGTTATATCTATAGCATTCCAGTGTGTCATACGTGTTCTCATTTTATTGTCTGGCACCCCAGTGGCTGGTTTTCTGCATGCGCTGCTGCCTAGCCTAGTTTGAGACAGCTTAAATAATGTTTGTTTGAAAAAATAGCAGACACAATGCAGCATCATCAATTCTGCATTTTGCTTGCTGGAGACAAATGAAAGTGCATAACAAGTAACGCATTTCTGAAACAAATCGCTTCTGTGATAGATAGCATAGAGTGGGGTGTGGCAGCTTTGCTGATGGCCAGTAAACATACATTAGAGTTATATTTGTTGTACTAAAAGTTAATAATAATATTGTTAATTTAATATACTTGTAATTAAGAATGGATAAAAAATAATATGTGGGGTATAAAGGTTTGATCCTGAGAGTGGGCAGTGCTCCTGACTGTTATATTAGATATATCACTGAGCAATGATTAGCTGGTTAAAGTCAATGTATAACAATAGTATTATACATATATTTTCCTTGCTTGGTTAAGACAAAATAAATATGAAATATATTTTTTAGTCGATGTAAGATGTAAAATATTGCCTATAATTAATGTGTTCTCACATCTAGCCAGTAGGTGGAGCTTTAGTCTCCATATCAGGTTTTCTTTATGTCTTTATTTGCTTTGTTCTAAAAAGCCTGTTGTTTACAGAGCTCAATTGTTGAAGCTGAGATTTAAATTCCAACTCCAGGCAGATATAATGTCAGGACTTGGATCTGAACTCAGGACCTCTGCTGCGTCTAGTAGTAGCTCTTCTTGCTGAGCCACGTGAGATGTTGGACAGCCTCCTTTACTAACCAGACTATAGGTAAACATTATGCTGTGGTGAACATCAATAGGAATCATTTGTAGGTTGTAAAGATAAACTAATTTGTCAGGCAAATTTACCCTCTTACCTGTTAAGGCCTGAGAAGAGGACAGAAAGTATCATCTACTGTATCCCAACAATCACCCAACTGTAGGAGGTAGAAGATAGAGCCCAGAAGCAAACTAAACTGGCGCCTTCCCCTGCAGTGCCCCCTAGTGGCAGAAATGCAGATTTCTCTTGGTTGAGATCTGGATTAAGAAGTAGAGTGTTACTTGAATTGTATTCCAGGATTTGCTTGTCTTCAGCTGAGAGAACTTGCAATAATTTATGACTTTACATAAAGTCTCAGAAATCTTTAATTCAGGTCTTCTTGTTATATAGTTTGAATACCACGTCATAGATATATTATTTATCATTGTAAAAGAACAAATTTACACTTTTTTTTTTTCTTTTCCAGTTTTTACCACACACCGGTAACATGTCTGATAACTAAACACTCTAGGACTGTGATAAACTCACACAAGAACTACTGTTCTGATACCTATAATAGCACAACATATTTTCAGCTCTTTTGAATTTTCCTGCCTGCTTAAGAACCTATGCCAATACCTGCAAATTGTGCTTGAACTTAAATCCTTCATAAATAATAAAACTGTATTGAATGAAAAAGGAAGTCAACTGTCTCTTCTGTAGCCATCCAGTGGCCTCTTCCCTCTATTTTGTGCTTTTTACCAACATCACTGAAAGAGAAGGGAAATCCCAAATTGTGGGTTGTCACTAGAACAGAAATAGAGGGGAAGTCTGCTAAATGAGACACTAGTTATGGTGACGTGGGTGACAAGGTATTCCCTCACTTTTGGTTTCCTCTTATTTCCTATTTTGGCTATGGGACAGGAAGTGAAGGGAAATCACAAAGGGACATAAAAGAAGGGAAGGGGCATAGAGAAGAAAAAAACTGACAGGGTTTATAACCCTTCCTTGCTCTGTCCAAAATGACAAATGATAAAAAAAAGGTTTTGCCTTTAGTTCTTCTTTATTAAACAAATTATTTTAGTGTGACAGCATCTTATTTTAGGCTCAGTTTGTCCCATTGTTTCATTAGTTTATCACATTTTTTATTTTTTTCCTGGAATTCTGAAGGACAAAAGCTTAGCCACAATAACTTTTAATCATTTAACAAAGATGTATGAGCTAGGTGGTTGTAAATATATCCAGTTTCAGCAAGTGGAATAATAAAAGTGGGCTGGAGGACTACTTACACTATATCCCTGATGGTTTAGAGATCCCCTGTGCTATCTAAGACATCTACAAAGATCTACATATAACTAATCTTTTGTGAAAATGTCACAAAAAAGAGGTTTTAGGAAATCGCAAGTGGGTAATGGACAGAGATGTTTGATTTGCTCATTAGTGTCTTTTTATATAATTAAAAGGTTACATTGTGTGTCCCCTCCCCAACAGACCACTGCAAATCACAGCCTGAAGAAGAGACAGAGACAGCAGACTATTAAAATAAATTGCAAGTTGTGGCTCCATTGTAAAAATCCAATGAGGCACCCATCTCCAGGTGACTACTGTCGCAGTGGCCACTTCCACCTGGCAGTACTAGGGTCGTTGGTTCAAATCCCAGCCACAGTACCTCCTGCCTGGAGTTTGCATGTTCTGCCTGCGTGGGTTTACCCTCCAGGTACTCTGGTTTCCTCCCACACTCCGAAGACATGCTGGTAGATTAATTGTATCCTGTCTAAATTGGCCCTAGTATGTGTATGTATGAATGTGAGTAAGGGACCTTAGATTGTACACTCCTTGAGGGTTAGGAACTGATGTGAATGTAGTGCTGTGTAAATTGACAGCGTTATAGAAGTACCATAAATAAATACTGTCTATCTGGAAACACAAGCCTCTTAAGCAGACAAGCTTACCCATGGGAAAAAGAAAACTGACCTGGAGATAGCCACTATATGGTGCTAACAGAAGTTCAACTACTTCTTATAAATGCAGCTTCACATTAATGATTTTATTGGAGCAGGCCAGTGTACTCAGGGTCATGTTTCCTTGGTCTCTGGGTACTGTGACTAGATTTTAAAGGAAAAGGAATACTATACAGAAATATAGTTTCTGTTTTTGAAGATTGATAGTATATATTCATATGGATAATGTTTTTTTTACTTGCTCAGAGAGGTTAGAAGGACACACTGTGATCATTACTGGTGAGATACAGTAATGGCTTGTACGAGAGCTAATGGAGTGTTCACGTTAATCATAATGTTTCTCTGCCTGTGGTTATAGAACCATCCATGTATGAAACTTGTATCATCTTCTGCAATTGGAACAGACAATAGATATTTTTATCTCACTGGAGTTCTGGAATCTAATAGTTTTTTATGCAGATTTAAATGTTGAATAAAACATTGTCCTTTTCCATGCTGTTGCTGGACTGCTGGGAGAGGGAAGGTGGAGACTGGGCTAGGTAAAGAAAAGTTTGCTCTGTAGTGTTGGCTGGCCCCTCTGGATCTGTGCAGACAGGCAGATGTTTATTTGCAGGCTATATTGCAGGTTGGCAGTGCCAGTATTTTACTGCTCACAGCCCCCTACCGTTAACTGACATATGTCTAGCACAGTCCAAGTGAGCAGACGGCACCCTGCTAGGCCTGCCCAGTGGCCAGTCCTGTCCATTTGCCCTGTTAATGTTTCCCTACATGCAGCTCCTGACTTGTTGGGCTCCCCTACAGACCAGATAGGGCCTAATACAGAAGGGTGCCTGTACTACTCTGGCTGAAGCTCCCAGAGTGCCCTCCACCCACATATCAACACTCTACTAGGGGCACATGCCCCTTCTGTTACACTTGTCTTGGCCCTGCCAAACAGTGAAAAATCATGTTTGGTGCCATCTTCAGCACATCTGGTATATCTGTGACTGCCAGTAGCTTTGGCAATACTAGCAATGCTACAGGTAAATATAATTGGAAATGTGCACAGTGCAGTAAACCACAGAATTCAGTCAGAATCCATCTTTCACTGTCCCAGATACATATGATACTGCTCAACATGTCTATGTGCCTACTATTATCCATCTTTCACTGATGTAATTGCAGTAAACTGGTTAATCTGTCTTGCACTCTTATCGATGTTTGCACTGCTTTATTAAGCTCATTGGTGCATCAAGACAACCTCTTGGACACATTGCAGGGCCTACTTTTTTCTGATAACCAATCTGTGTGTCACATGCTAGGAGTGACATATCAAGCAGTGAAATTCTCTTGACCCATACATCAACCTTAATGGCGTAATTTTAAATATCAGCCGATATGAAATTAGAACTGTTGTGTACCCCCCTAGTCAATTCTGCTTCCTTTCCCTCTTCAATGCAGATTCTGTACTGTCCCTTATGAACAGTGACAAAATAGTGCAACAACCTGGGGCTGACCCATATCCTCAACAGATAAATTACCTGACAGTCACAGCTCACCCAGATAGCCCCAGTGAGCCAAAACACTCCCTTCCCCTCTCAATCTGCATCTTTATTCCCATTGTCCATCCATCTCCCACCCTGTGGGGGTATTTAAAGAGAATCTAGACCCAAATGCAAAAAATGTAACATATAGCAGCTTACCAATTCCTAGATGTGGTGGCTGCAATGGGGTTTTTTTTTAGTCTAACATCCTTTTTCCCATCTGGTGAACTGGCCAAGCTGCCCAGCAATTTGATGGTTGAGACAAACCATTTAACACTGACGGGGTTACAACACAGGTTTAACACTGACAGGTGTGCTTACAATGATCAGATTTGTATTCATTTGTATAAAACCTTTATCCCAAGAGTAACAAAAACTGTTGCTTTAACTGCTTAAAACATTTTAGCTGGGGCTTGAATTAAACATGTTATCCAAATCCATATAAAAGTTCTAGTCCACCTAACACTAACCCTCCACAGGTTGACAATGCTGCTGTCCAAGGGTGGCTCTGTTGGTCCTCCATAAAGTGGAGCCACCCTGAGACTTGAGGTGTGTTACTGGCCAGATCACCAGTTGAAAATAAATAAATTAACTCTACAAAAGAAAACTACTGGTATTTATCTCACAATTCTAAGATAACTTTGAAGTACAGTATTTACAGTATGTTGGACCATTAATTGATTTTTTTTTACTCAATCTCTTCTAATGAGAGAAGTTCCTCATGACTGGCAGACAGCTAATATTGCACCTATCCACAAAAAGGGTAGAAAGGTAGAATCTGGCAACTACAGGTCAGTGAGTTTAACATCTGTTGTAGGCAAGTGGAAGTGGAAGTTCAATCAATATCTAACTAAGGCTAAACCTACTCTCAACCACATTTTAAACCTATTATATCTGACCCTGTAAAGAAAAGATCAGTATACTTACCTATTCGGAAGCTGCTTTGGTCCAGTCCTATGATCAGCTGTCAACTGCATCTTCAGTGTAGAGAAGGGACATCTGATAACAGATGCCCCATAGTAAGCCTATGGGTGATGTCATCTCCCGGGCATTTGCAGCCATTGTTGGCGATCTCTCTTCTACACTGAAGATGCTGCTGGAGAGATGTGACTAAAATGGAGCGGCTTAAGAATAGGTAAGTATACTGATCTTTTCTTTATAGGGTCAGATCCAAAGCAGCATGGTTTTACTGAGGGCAGACTAATCTGACTGATTACTTTTAGGAGAGGTTCTGTGGATATAGCCTATCTTGATTTCAGCAAAGCATTTGATAGAATTCATATATAGTGATCTCCTAAAAAGTTGTACAAGCTAGCACTTAGCCCATGTGTGGTTTATAGGATACACAGTTTGTTGGCAGGTACCTAAAAAGGGGTTAAAATATCTTCCTGTGCAAGTTCTTGTTTTTCCTGTCTCTGCTCATGTCCTTGAGTTATCTGAGCTAGCTAGGTGCAAAGATGTGTGGTAGATCTGAGGAATTGATGGCTAGATGCCCTGAGGGAGCTGCCTTGAAAAATGCTGCCAAATACACTGTATTGCCAAAAGTATGGGGACACCCCTCCATATCCTTGGATTCAAGTGTTCCAATCACCTCCATGGCCACAGGTATATAAAATAAAGCACATAGGCATGCATACTGCTTCTACAAACATTTGTGAAAGAATGGGTCGCTCTCAGTGAATTCAAGCATGGTACCGTCATTGCCACCTATGCAATAAGTCCATCCGTGAAATTTCCATGCTACTAAATATTCCACGGTCAACTGTTAGTGGTACTATAACAAAGTGGAAGCAACTGGGAACAGCAACTCCACATAAAATGCCATCTGTCTGCAGAGTCAATAGCTAAAGACCTCCAAACTTCATGTGGCTTTCAGATCTGATGGACTGTCTGGGTTTGGCAGTTGCCAGGAAAACTATATTTGCCTGACTGCATTGTGCCAAGTGTAAAGTTTGGTGTAGGGAGGATTATGGTGTGGGGTTGTCTTTCAAGGGTTGGGCTTGGCCCCTTAGTTCCAGTGAAGGGAACTCTTAAGGCGTCAGCATACCAAGACATTTAGGAAAATGTCATGCTCCCAACTTTATGGGAACAGTTTGGGGATGGCCCCTTCCTGTTCCAATATGACTGCATACCAGTGCACAAAGCAAGGTCCATAAAGACATGGATGGGCGAGTTTGGGGTGGAGGAACTTGACTGGCTTGCACCTCAACTCAATAGAACACCTTTGGGATGAATTACAGCGGAGACTATGAACCAGGCCTTGTCGACCGACATAAGTGCCTGGCCTCACAAATGTACTTCTGGAAGAATGGTCAAACATTCCCATAGACACACTCCTAAACTTTGTGGACAGCCTTCCCAGAAGAGTTGAAGCTATTATATCTGCAAAGGGTGTGCCAACTCAATATTGTGCCCTACAGACTAAGACTGGGATGCCATTAAAGTTCATGTGCGTTTAAAGGCAGGCATCCCAATACTTTTGGCAATATAGTGTATGTAGCTGTTACTCTGTGGGAGTGGTCACCTCCTTGGGAAGAAAGAGGTGGGGGTGATGGGAACCCAGTTGGGGTTCCCAAGTGGGTCTGAAGCTTGGAGACCCTCATGGTCTCTTAGCTGCCATCTATGGACACATTGCCCTTATGGATTACCGCCAACTTGCTGCTATTCAGGTATGATTTCCCTGTGGGCACTAGAGCACCTCTGTACAGGATTTCATGTGAGAAGTTGCTTTATAAGAGATGCAAAAGGGCCCCTGATAGAGAGAGAAAGCAAGCACATAGTTACAAAGTGTTCATTTCCTGTATACATACTACAGGGTGTCCCTAAACATAGGCAAAATCCATATTTTCAATACATTTTTCAACAACATTTTATTTAATTGGAATATTAATCAATAACATCTTCAATGTGATTTCCACCATTTGTGATGCAAAGTCCAATGCACTTTGCAAGATTCCTATGAACCCGATGCGGTAACTCCACATTTCTGTCAATTTGAGCACATTAGTTCATGATGCATTCCTTTAGGTGATTCATATCTGTGTATTCACATCTTCTCCTTTAGCATACCCCCCAAAAAAAAGAAGACAAGGGGCTTAGGTCTGGTGAGCTTATATAGTGATTATATTATACACACATACACACATATAGTGATATTGCCTATGTGTCCAGACTTTAGGGACACCCTATATAATAAAAATAACTGTGGACATGTCACTGGGAGTGAGAAGACAGGTATTGCTGGGTGCAGGCTCTGCGATACTGGTGCCTAAATGCTGCGCACCTCAGAGTTGGTGTTCTGTAATTGTAGTAATGTCTGGAGTGCTTTGTGTTAACAATACAGCCAGTATCCTTGGGTTGTTAGAGGGTCAATTGTGTTCATTGTGGCTCGCTTCTAAGTCTGGAATTGTGCTTTAATGCTGATTTCGCAAGATAGCAAACTCCTGCCGAGACCCCAGGCAATTAGCAAGTGTAGTTGTAGTGTCCTCCACTATGGCAACTAAGTCCCACCCATAAGTTGGCTAAAGGATAGATACCAGAGTGTGCTTGTAAATGAAGTTCAGACAGAGGGCAGTCACTAGTGATGTACCACGTGGCTCTGTACTAAGTCCCGTTCTATTGATTCGCTTTGTAAATGACATAAATAAAGGGGTGTTGGATAAGTTATGTCTTTTTGCTGATGACACGAAATTGTTCAATATGGTTGATATTCCTGGAAGTGTCTAACATGGAACATGATTTGGCATTGCTGGAAGAATGGTCAAAGAGGTGGAAACTGCAGTTCAATGTTTCTAAATGTAAAATAATGCACCTAGTTCAAAGGAATCTCTTGATAGAGTGCAATACTGGGAATATAGTGTTACCCAGAACTACAGAGGAAAATATCTGGGGGTACAAATTTTAGATGACTGTAAAATGAGCAAATAGTGTGGTCAGGCAATAAGGAAAAGCAGTTTGAATTCTAGGATGCATCACTAAAGGTATCACCAGCAACGAAGTCCTGATTCCTCTTGTAGCTCTACCCCCTTAGGAGTCGCTATAGTATTACACAGCCAGGCAACACACATTTCCTTCACTCAGACTTGCATCAGGAGACAGTAACCAGTCCTTGAGTTTTGTTTTGAAGTTTTATTAGAAGATTTAACTAGGATGGTGTAAGGAATGTATCAAGGGTAATGGCAACAGAGGACAAACTCCTTAGCAACCACGTACAAGTCTTTACAGCAAAAATTCTTCTGGAGAGCTAGCCAGCATCTCCTGTTGTACTTCCCCAGACCCCCGATGACTCCACTCCTCATCCAGCTGTACTGGGTGAATTCCTGGGCAGGGGATCCAGTGCCTGCCACTACAGTGTGAAACATTCCCGTGAAAGAAAATGAGTCTGGGTAAGAAAGCGAAGCCACTTTTCTACTAGAGTGCCTCTTTCTCCTTGCTGGCTCAAAGGGTGCAGGTCTGCTCACTCAATCCTCCTGTTGGTGGGTTGGTGGCTGCTACCATGCCTTCTAGCTGGGCCGCTCCTTCTCTGCTGCACAGTTGGTCCTCGCTCTAGGGGCCGGTGAAGTCCTGAGCTTTCCTCCCTCCAAGTTCCTCTGCCTGTAGGTGAGCCCCTCTCCATCTGGGCCCCCTGCCAGGCTCCTGCTCTCCAGCCTCACTTCCTCTTCATCTTCCACCTGAATGCTCCCCATGCTGAGCAGGCTCTGTCACTTTTAAGGGATGTCTTGGCCCCATGTCAAGCCTCCTGTTGGGGATTGCTCAGGATTCCTCAAAAGTGCAGATCAGCCACTCCTTACCTCCGCCCACTGATTCTAGAACTTTTGCCAAAGTTCCAGAGCAGGGGGACGTCCCAGAGAGCTGGTCTGCAGAGCCTCTCAGCCCTCACCTGAATATGACCCTCTGACTACTACACCAGGCTGCTACTCAGCTAAAAATTAAAACTAGAGATCCCCCTAACTAACTAGGAGGTTGCTAACCTCTATATAGAGCTTTGGTTATTGCTAGAGGGATCACCAGGAGGAGGAAGGAGGTCCTGATTGCCCTATATAGATATTTAGTTACTACTAGAGGAATCACCAGGAGGAGGAAGGAGGTCCTGATTGCCCTATATAGATCTTTAGTCATAACTAGAGGGATCACCAGGAGGAGGAAGGAGGTCCTGATTGCCCTATATAGATCTTTAGTCATAACTAGAGGGATCACCAGGAGGAGGAAGGAGGTCCTGATTGCATTGTATAGATCTTTAGTTACTACTAGAGGGATCACCAGGAGGAGGAAGGGGTCCTGATTGCCCTATATAGATCTTTAGTCATTACTAGAGGTATCACCAGCAGGAGGAAGGAGGTTCTGACTTTCCTATATAGATCTTTAATTAGACCTCATTTAGAATACTGTTTCAGGGTCTGGAGATATCTCTTAAGTTAGGTACACACACACAGGTTTTTTTTTTTCAGTCAAACAGCGGTAGGTCCGTATCTAGCCTCTTTGATCTAAGGGTGCAGTAACAGAGTACAGAGTGCTGCAGCCAAAAGTATATAAGATACAACAATAAAAAGTATTTACTACACAGTTATAGCACAGCATGTAATGAGCATATGTAACATACACCACATAATACAGAATGCAACAGTTATGAGTACAGTTTAGGGGTCATTAATATTAAATACCTCCTTTCTTAAGCATCAATCCCCAAAAGTTTCCATACACTGCTGACCTCTGCACCTCTCTATGCCCCCTATCCATAACGCATCTTTAAACTCACCACCACAGTTTACCTCTGCATCCCTGGTGTATAGCTCTCCTCTGGTTCCCCCATCTATAAATCTTCTCTGTTTTCCCTGTCCACTGCTTACCTTTGCATCTCTGTCCACAGCTCAACTTTGCATCCCTGTCCACAGCTCACCTTTGCATACCTGTCCACAGCTCACCTTTTGCATCCCTGTCCACAGCTCACTTTTCCATCCCTGTCCACAGCTCACCTTTGTATCCCTGTCAATAGCTCACCTTTGCATCCCTGTCCACAGCTCACCGTGGCATCCCTGTCAATAGCGCACATTTGCGTCCCTGTCCACAGCTCACCTTTGTGTCCCTGTCCACAGCTCACCTTTGTGTCCCTGTCCACAGCTCACCTTTGCCTCCCTGTCCACAGCTTACCTTTGCATTCCTGTCCACAACTCACCTCTGTGTTGCCGTCCACAGCTTACTTTTGCATCCCTGTCCACATCTCGTCTCTATCCACCCCTACATGTCACTTCTGCACCCCCTATCCACAACTCTCACCTTTGCACCCCAGCTCCATCTACAGACCTTACTGTGACACCTAGTGCCACCCCCAACCCAAAACCTCATCTCTTCACCTATCCCCCACCCATCTACAGTTCTCAAGCTTGCACTGAGCAGCCCCCTTCCCTCCTATCCACATCCTTACCTCCTGCTGCGCTCAGGGCCCCGCTATCCAGAGTTCTTATCTCTGGCTCACTTGTCCTCCTTACAGTAGTCAACATACAGCTCTATTAAGCAGCCTCCAGGGTTTTTTTTTTCAAAACACATAGCACAACACACTTTCTGCATTGCTGAAGCATGGCCAGTAGATGACTTTGGCACCAAGAGTGCCAGTTGATAGATGCAGGGTATGTGTAATGAGTCTCAGGAGATAGTGGTCCATACACATGTATTGAAGGTTGGTCAGTTCCTGCTGAACAGGCCAGTTTTTGGTGCCTGTGTACCCAGCTTTAGAGATATACATTGATAAGATAGAATCAGTCCAGAGATGGGCAACAAGAATTGTGAAATGTCTGAAGGATAAAACATATCAAGAAAGACTTTAGGAACCTAATATGTACACTCTAAAAGGAAAGAAGGGAAAGGGAAGACAAATTTGAAACCTTTAAATACATTAAGTATGGGTTCACACTGATGCAGTGCAGAATTAGCAGCGGTTTCTGTGCGAACTCCACACCGCATCACAATCGCATCCCATTCATACGAACCGCTGCAGGTGTGTATGTTGACAACATCCCGAAAAGTTGAAAACACACAACTGCGGGTGTGTATGTTAAGTTGACAACACCACAAAATGTGTGATGTGCAGAATCGGATTTCATAGGTGTGAATGCGGTGCGGTTCCTGTGCGAATCATATGCGATATGCTGCACCACACATGTATGAACCCAGGCTAAGGGTGTGAATAAGGTTCAGGAAGGGAGTATTTTTAATATGCAGCTAGGATCGAGAACATGGGGACATGACCTCAGGAAAGCACGAGGACCAGGGGCGGACTGACAACTCATGGGGCCCCCGGGCAATAGGGGATCATGGGGCCCCTATGTCCTTGCCCAAACTCAAAAAAGCCTATGAAAAAGGTACCAGGGGTATCTCATGGGGCCCCCTACTGACCCCGGGCCCTCAGGCAGTGCCCGAGTTTCCAAATGGTCAGTCCGCCCATTGACGAGGACAGTTCAATCTTAACCTGCATTATTTTACTGAAAAAGTTGCTTGGAATAGACTCCCAGCAGAGACAAAGAGTCAGTGTACTATAAGTGGATTCCAATATGCTCAGGACAAACATAGATCTACACATAAAAAGGGGCAGACCCAATGAACACGTTTATCTGTTGCAAGGGCCTGTTCACACTAAGGCTCCATGTACACTGCAGCTGATAAACTCACATTTAGGAGCTTTTCTGCATTTTTTTTCAGCAGCCCCTGAACACTCCCTAATGTTTTCCTATGTGTCCATGTACACTATGTCGTTTACAGTCGTTCACAGGCAGTTGAGTTTGCAGTCGTTTTTTTGAATGCACCAAACTTGCGTTCAGGAGTAGATTTTATCAGTGTTTCAAATGGCAAATGCTTGTAAATATGTGTAAACGCAGCTAACCGCGTTTATAAGCGTTGCGTTTGGAAATTTTTTTTAACTCTTCCATTTTCAGATGCTGTCCAGAGCCTTTTTTCATTATGAAAAATGCATGAAAAGCGTTTTCCCTGTACTCAAATAGACCTGGTACACTATACTTTGAGGTTTCGCATGAAAGAAAATGTTAGACACTGCTGCAATAAAAAACTCTTCTAAACACAAATGCTCATAAACGCGGTATGCAAACACAGCTAAACAGACGTTTTTTTAACCTACGTTTTCCAGCAGTCAGTTTCCATCGTTCAGAAGTGTCCCGTGTACATGGAGCCTTAAATGTGGTGTGGGAAACCTGCTTTCCATGCTTTTCAAGAATACACTGACCTTGTAATCTAAAGTGGATGTCATTGCAATGCTTATGATACCCCAAACATAGGTTGCAAATGCAGTGTTTGCCTGCTGCGGTACCATGTGATTTTTTTAGCCCATTCGAATGACATCACATGCGAATCACATGAGAATTTTGTGTGGTGCAATTTGAGCCATACATTATGTAAGGCTCAAATTGCACCGCATCCGCACCAAAAAGGTCCGTACTAGAATTGGATAGCATGGGTATTCACACCAATGTGATCCGATTCTGCACGTCGCACAGCGTTTTTTGGACCGATTTCGGGGTGTTGTTAACTTAACAAACACACCCGCAGTGGTTTGCATGAACAGGGTGCGATTTTGATGCGGTGTGGAATTCGCACAGAAACCGCTGCAAATTCCGCACCGCATCAGTGTGAACCCAGGCTGAGGCTTGCTTAAGTGCTGAACATGTGAATGCATTACTTGTTACCAGGGACAGACTGACCATTTGCATACTCGGACACTGCCCGAGGGCCCGGGGTCAGTAGGGGGCCCCATGAGATGCCCCTGGTACATTTTTCATAGGCTTTTTTGAGTTTGGGCAAGGACACAGGGGCCCCATGATCCCCTATTGCCCGGGGGCCCCATGAGTTGTCAGTCTGCCCCTGCTTGTTACTGCTACATGGTCTAACTAACTGTATCCATCACCACATTATCATTTTGTTGCAATAAATACCCAGCTATACAAACTGCGATGTCCGTTTTAGCTAGAGCTTTGTTTTCTTGCATACTGTGACAACATTTGTGTGTACTACAAGACTGCCGAAACCTTTGTGAGAATAGCTGTGCTTCTGATTCTGCTATAAAAATGATTCAAGGGTAGGGATTTAAAATTCTGACTATTCCATACATTTGCTACTGTATATAAATAATATATATGTAACTGTAGCAAAGCGCCCAGCAAGCTGGCATATAAAACATGATTATTGAAAGATCAAAATTCTGTATGGCTGGATGCTGCGAGGTGAGGTAGCGGCTGTTATGTAACAAAGCACATTTTGTTTAATTGGCTGACATAACCACGGCTGCAAGAATCCAGAGCCAGGAAACAGAAAGGGTGGAAGGGAAACACATTGACTGAAATCATGTCAGCTATTGCTATGGAAACTATCCAAGGCACAGAAATGAAAAAGCTGATTGCCCTTACTTAAGAGATCTCTTCCAGCTGGTTGTCTGCCCTTCTCAGACAAAGAAGAGACACTCCCAAGAAGTTCTGCAAATTCAGATCACTTTACTATTCAATAATATACGCTAGCAAAACCCCAACATGACCGACTCTATGAGTTACAAAACACTCTGAACTTCTCTCTACAGTATACTGTCGCAAAGAGTCTCTTTAAATCTATGAAATTTTGTAAGGGCTCATTCACATGGGCACAGAGACCCACACAGCGTGGAGGGCCAATTGTTTATCTTTTTGAACTAGCGAGGAACTTTGTCAAGACAGCCTATATAAGTGAATGGAGATGAAGCAGCTGTACAACTTACCCGCTCAGCCAAGGTTGACAAGTTCGATTGAATGGATGCGTGGCCCCATCGACGCACTCATCGAACTGGATAAGGCCGCATGTACACTGCTGCTTATGAACGTGACTTCAAGAGCTTTTGGTGTTTTTTTGCCAAAGCCCCTGAACTCAACTCAGTAAAAGCCTATGTGTCCATGCACACATTGACTTTATCAGAGTTTAAGCGGAGTTCCACTCAAAAGTGGAAGCTCTGCTTGTTTGCCTCCTGCCCCCCTCCACTGTCATATTTGGCACCTTTTGGGGGGTTGTTTGACAGGTACCCGCTCCCTCCCGCAGTCTCCTGGGAACTTTCACAGGTCCTAGGAGACTGCTGGACTAATTAGGAGGTGCAGCGCGACTTGCGCATGCGCAGTGGGCACCAGGCTGTAAAGCCACAAGCTGTCACAGCCTGGCGCCCACAGTTGAGATGCCGGCGCCGTGGCGGAGAGAAGGGACGACACGGATGAGAACATCGCTGGACCCTGGGACAGGTAAACGTTTTTATTAAAAGTCAACAGCTACAGTTTTTGTAGCTGCTGACTGTTAATAAACACTAAAATGGCTGGAACTCCACTTTAAGGTTTGGGTGACATCTGTGCAGGTGGTGCCACCGTGGGACCCTCATAAATACCTGCAGCCGCACCACCCACACAGAGGAATGTGGGACCCGCAGGCGGGTGCCATTAATTCTAATGGCACGCCATCTGCACTAAAAATCGCAACCAGACTGGGAACCTTGGTTCCCGTGCGGGCTGCAATTACCCAAGTAGTGCAGGGACTTCTGTCCTGCATGTCCCGGGGCAAATGAATGAGCTCTCGTGCCTGCGCAAATCGCAGTCCACACAACCACACACATGTGAACCAGGGGTAAGAACAGCAGCATTTAGGGCCAGTGAAATGTCCCTCTCCTGAACACAGAAGAATCACATTCAGGAGAGGAACATTTTGCCCAAAAAATGCTAAATGCAGCAAAAACATGTAAATGCGCTAACCGCATTCAGCATTTGGGTATTTATTCATTTCAATGGCCAGTACTACAGTTGTGTCCAAAATTATTCAACCCCCAATGCTGTAAAGGGGTTTAGGGACTATAGTGTACATTTGGAATTGTATTCAGAATCAAATCCTACAAGGACGTTGTAACTACCCAAATGCAACTAAAATGACATCAATTGTTTATGTAATACAGTAGTAAATGGTTCTTATGTGGTTTCTTCATTGCCACAATTATTCAACCCCTTAAAGACTACCACTCTGAAGAACAGAGGTTCATACAGGTGCTTTCCATCAGGTATTGAAAACACCTGTGGATGTCACCGAGCAGCAATCAAGCATAATAAGCACCAATTAGGCAGCTTTAAAATGACTGTGATACTCAGCTCCTTCTAGACATTTACTGGTGTGGTTACAAACATGGTGAAGGCAAGAGAATGGTCCAGGAAGACAAGAGAAGAGGTGATTTCTCTTCACAGGAAGGGCAATGGCTATAAGAAGATTGCAAAGATGTTAAACATACCAAGAGACACCTTAGGAAGCATCATTCGCAAATTCAAGGCAAAGGGCACTGTTGAAACGCTACCTGGTCGTGGCAGAAAGAAGATGCTGACTTCGACTGCTGTGCGCTACCTGAAGCGTAGAGTGGAGAGAAGTCCCCGTGTGACTGCTGAGGAACTGAGAAAAGATTTGTCAGATGTGGGTACAGAAGTTTCAGCCCAGACAATAAGACGCACACTGCGTAATGAAGGCCTCCGTGCCAGAACTCCCAGGCGTACCCCCTTGCTGTCTCCAAAGAATAAGAAGAGTCGACTGCAGTATGCCAAAAGCCATGTGGACAAACCACAAAAGTTGTGGGATAGTGTTCTGTGGACTGATGAAACAAAATTAGAACTGTTTGGGCCCATGGATCAACGCTATGTTTGGAGGAGGAAGAACAAGGCCTATGATGAAAAGAACACCTTGCCTACTGTGAAGCATGGTGGAGGGTCAATCATGCTTTGGGGCTGTTTTGCTTCTGCAGGTACAGGGAAGCTTCAGCGTGTGCAAGGTACCATGAATTCTCTTCAGTACCAGGAGATATTGGATGGAAACGTGATGCAGTCCGTCACACACCTGAGGCTTGGGAGACGTTGGACCTTTCAACAGGACAATGATCCCAAGCATACCTCCAAGTCCACTAGAGCATGGTTGCAGAGGAAAGGCTGGAACATTTTGGAGTGGCCATCGCAGTCACCAGACTTAAATCCGATTGAGAACCTCTGGTGGGACTTAAAGAAAGCAGTTGCAGTGCGCAAGCCTAAGAATGTGACTGAACTGGAGGCCTTTGCCCATGAAGAATGGGCGAAGATACCCGTAGATCGCTGCAAGACACTTGTGTCAAGCTATGCTTCACGTTTAAAAGCTGTTATAACTGTAAAAGGATGCTGTACTAAGTACTAAGATTGAATGTCACTTGGGGGTTGAATAAAACTGATAATGCTGTGAGCACAGAAAAGACATTTGTGGTTATTTCATTATAACTGTTATGTTATATTTGTCTGACCTACAAGTGCCTCTTTAATGTAAATGTAAGCAAGATGACTGAATGATCAAAAGCAATGTCAAACTGGCCAAAACACTCAATTTCAGTGGGGGTTGAATAATTTTGGACACAACTGTACATTTGTTTTTGATTTACAGACACCCCTTATCTGCACAGGCAGATTTTGGTAAAGGTGAACCAACCCTTTCACCACTAGCTGTTCGGGGCAATTTTGACATTTCTCACATACATGTTAGGGCTCTTTAAGATGGGACAGAAGGGGAATTACGGTACATCCCCATCCGTCCCTTTTTGGCAGATCGGATCGGATCAGATGTCGGCGAGTTTAATCGGACACATGTCCGTTTACACCTGCCGCTTCATAGAGGAGAATGGAGGTTCCGATCGGGACCGCTTGAAAAACGGGCAGGCGGACACGATCAGAACGTTCGTGTGAAAGAGCCCATAAAGTCAGCATTTTTTGCTAGAAAATTGCTTATAACCCCCATATATATTATATTTTATAAAAGCAGAGGTCCTGGAGAAAAAAAAAAAGGTCACTGTTGCAATTTCTCATGTTACACAATATTTGTGCAGCCTGTATCAAACACAAATTTTCAGGAAAAAATGCACTTAAATGAATTTTAGAATACATAAACATATTATTATACTAATTTTTGGTAAAATATAAAAGATGATGTTGAATTGAGTAAATAGATACCAAACATGTCAAGATTTAAAATTGCACACATCCATGAAATGGTGACAAACTACATAAAACTGTCCATAGGTAATGCTTTAAAAGCTTTTACAGTTTATCATTTTAGAATTAATTGTGAATTATGGCTTTAGAATTATTGCTGTCACACCTATGTTCACAGCACTGCCTCACATGTCTGGTAAAATTACTTTTTACATATGCATGCCAGACATACGTGCACATTTGTATTTATGTGTGTGCACAGGGTGAAGGGTGTGGTTTTAAATTTTTAAATGTTCAGACTGTGATTGACAGTCTGGTTTTACCTTATTTGTGCTAAGCAAGAGACAAGATAGTGGCACCCAACAAGGGAATAACTAGGTCTCGGGAGACCGACTGGAGCAGAGTTTTTGTTCACTGATTACGCATCGGTGAGTTGTTTACAATCTGAATAGTTTATATTTGGCAGTGGTGTCTGCAAACAGCTGCCAGAGGAAAGCGTTGCTTTAAAATTGCAAGGTAATTGGAGTAGAGCATTCTGTGCCTTTATAAAGTGGGTCAGATTGGAGGGTCTGTGGTCATTATACAGAGATCACCTGAATTTACAATTTAGATAAGTTGTGGACAGCTGAAGCAGCAACTCACAAACAGGGAGGACCTCTGCTCTCAGCTCTGCCATCTTTATAATAATCTTGCTCTTACTAGCTATTTTGTCCCCACTTGCTCACATAATAGGGAACACAGAAGAAAGGGTGAGATTCTAGCAAGAAGAAAGTGTTAACAACTCCAGCTTGGAGTACTTGTTGCTGCTGATCCATAGTGATACAGCCAGCTATGCATGCACTTATAACTGAAGACATTTTTCAGTAAACTTTGCCTTTAAAGTGATGTTAAAGGTACATCTTTCCTTTGAGAGTTAAAGTTCCCCTTTACATCCTCCTTACAGAGTCTGCAGAGTTTCCCCTTACATCTGAATTTGCAGAGTTCCCTTATTCTGTAAGGGGAGACTCTGCAGACTCTGATGTAAGGGAGAACTCTGGGGACTCTGGTGTAAGGGATGCTCTGGGAACCCTTATTTAAGAGAAAACACTGAGAACTCAGAGGGGGTTATGATGTAAGGGACAATGTTGTAGACTCTGGTGTAAACAGGAACTCTGATGTAATGGGGTCTCTGGTAACCAGAGCCTCCAAGTACAGAGTGCCCAGCATTCCACTTTCATCAGGGTTCCCAGAGCCCCCCGTTACATTAGAGTACACAGATTTCCCCCTACAGCTGCGTCTGCAAAATTTCCACTGATATTTTAAGGGGGGCGCTGTGGACTCTAATATAAACGGGAACTCTGATGTAAGGGGTGCTTTGGAAGCCCTTATTTAAGGGGGGGCTCTAAGGTAAGGGGGAACACTGTGAACCCTGCTGTAAAGGGGAACTCTGATGTAAGTTGGATTCTGCTCACCAAAACCCCCACTTACATCAGAGTTAGCAGCATTCCCCCTTAAATCAGGGCTCCCAAAGGCCTCCTAACATCAAAGTCCGCAGAGCACCCTGAATATCTAAGTCTCCCTTACCTTAGTGTGCTCACTCGCAGGAGGCAGGAGAGAGAAGGGAGGGAAGGGGGGACTTCAGTCACAGACAGTGGATGGTGAGCTCTATCACCCGAGGATGGAGGCTTAGGCTCCATTTATCCACGATGTATCTGCTAGCTGCTGGACTTCAAATTTCCCATCCCAGAGGGTTAGAGGTCAGAAGAGGAGCCCTCTCCTGTACGTGCGGGGTGGGGGGGGACTGTGCTGGCTCTAGGGAGTGTGAGAGTGCCACAGACACCCTCGGCTTAGACAAACTGTGGCAGTCAGCCCTCCAGACACCTGGCAATCTTGCTAGGGAGCCACAGTCTGGTGTGAAAAATGTGTCCAGGTTTCAGTCAGTCTGAAACCCGGACACATTATTTATGGACGTGTGGCAACCCTACTCCTGAACCAGGCTGTGTGCGCCCATAGACATACACAGCACGGCTCAGCCACACACTCCACTCCCTCCTCACAGAATTTGACTGACATAACCTCCCACTGCTTTCAGACCCGGAAGAGGGAGCAGCACTGCTGCAGACAAGACAGCAGTGGATCACTGGAGTCAGGTAAGTGTTTTGGAGGGGAGGAGGCGACCAGTAGTGGGACTTTTTTTCTTTATGCAGGGCATGCATTAAGGTAAAAAAATGTTCTGACTTTAGATCCAATTAAAGAAATAATATATATTAAATAATATAATTATAGTAATGGTAGTAGTATGTTTTCTGGCCTACTTCACTGTATATAGATTTTATCAGAACCAGAGAAATTCCACCATGTCACTTCTTGCTTCTGTTTTAATAGAAAGCTCTCTGGTATTAGTAATCAGAAGGCTGTTTAGTGAGGCCGAGGCACACAATCATTCCCTTGTTCATCAAAGAATTATTGGTACTTCTTCCTTGATGAAGTGATTTATACTAGGACCAGTATAGTGATGGCATTGGTACTTTGTCTCCTTCTGTCTTGCTTCCTCCTACACAGAATTCATTAGAGCCTGGGAATTGACGTCACTAGAGCAGAGATTCCCAAACCCGTCCTCACATTTCACCTACAGCGTATGTCCTCACAGGAGCACAGGGAAATCTTGTTGCTTAGTTCAGTCAGTAATTGTCACATGTTCCAAGAAGAACATCAGCAAATCATACACCGCTAGTGAGGACAGGCTTGTAATAGGCTGTCATCATATTATCAACCTGGAGTGTCATGGCTGCCCCTGTATCCTCCCAACGAAAAAAAAAAAAATAAAACAAAATCATGTGAAATATAAACTAGCAAGCATAAAACCATATTATAGAGACAGATATGACCCTACAATCTTGAGTGGGCAATTGTTCATGCATCCACAATCCAACAGGGTACAATATTTACACAGCGCTCCTTACATTTGTAAGGGTCAAGCCGCCATAAAACACCTTGGTAGGTTATATGCTATCTAATGTCTTTGGGTGCTTATAGAAAAGGTTCTATGTACCAACCAGGGGCGGACTGACAACTCATGGGGCCCCCAGGCAATAGGGGATCATGGGGCCCCTGTGTCCTTGCCCACACTTAAACCACACCCAAAAAAGCCTATGAAAAAGGTACCAGGGGCATCTCATGGGGCCCCCTACTGACCCAGGGCCCTCGGGCAGTGCCCGAGTTTCCAAATGGTCAGTCCACCCCTGGTACCAACATAAACAGAATATCACACAATAAATATGAATTTATGTTGATGAAGAAGTAAACAGCACAATAATTCCTTCCAAAAAACGTACCCAGTTATATTCCGTGCATTGCATACATACCTTATTTATCCTGCTGATCATTTTTTAATGCTTGGCCCACAATGTTGATACAAACATAAAAGATGTTTCTGCACCACTAGGGAGTCCCTTTCAAGTGATTTCTAGAACATCAGGTATAGACAAGGTCTCAAGATCTTTTTCAAGTCATTGTTCTTAGCTTGAAATAAAGGCTGTGTTAGTCTTCTGTACTTATAAATGTCTAAGTATTCACAGATTTAGCTTTTCCTGTGGTGTAGTTTGCTCTTAAGTCCTCATGCACACTGGACGTTTTTACAGCTGCTGTTTGTGGCTTTTGATGTTTTTTTCTACAGCCAGTTTTTTTCCCCAGCATGTTATCCTATGTGTTCATGCACACATAGACTGTATTCAATGTTTTTTGGCAGGGATGTTTTTTGGCTGGGAAAAAAACCCAGAACTAGTGGGTTTCTAGAGGAGTTTTTAGCTGTAAAAATGCTCTAATGCAGCAAAACGTGGTAAAACGCTGCAAACCGGCGTTCTTGGAAGTTTTTTTGACCAAAAAAATAAAACATTTTTGGCTAAAAAACTCAAACGCGGCAAAACATGGGAAACCACCACTACACGCTAATGCAAAAACACTAAAAAAGCTGAAAAACTCACGTTTTAACATGACATTACACAGCTAACATTACTAGCGTTATCAAAACGTCCAGTGTGCATGAGGACTCAAAATGGTGTGCTGTATACCGTGTTTTCTCTGAGCATACATATGTGCTGAACCAGGGGCGGACTGACAACTCATGGGGCCCGTGGGCAATAGGGGATCATGGGGCCCCTGTGTCCTTGCCCAAACTCAAAAAAGCCTATGAAAAAGGTACCAGGGGCATCTCATGGGGCCCCCTACTGACCCAGGGCCCTCGGGCAGTGCCCGAGTTTCCAAATGGTAAGTCCGCCCCTGTGCTGAACTACTAAGCACTCAGAATTTTTGCTCCATGTCTCTAACAATGAACAGGATAAATAGTGGGATGTCAGCAGCAATCCGCATCTTGGATTGGAAATTTGTCTGTCTTGTTATTTATGTGCTGTACAAGGAAAACGTAGCAAAAAAAAGTATTTGTTAAATTAAAAGGCTTTTGGGTCACCACATAGTAAAAGTCAATATGGTGCCACCACCGTGATCAATGTAGCCTTCTGAGACTAACAAGCACGGCTGTATTTATCATGTAGTTGGGACAGTGCCTGGGGCACATGCTACGCCGCAGTTTGTGTCTTCACTTTTTTGTGCTTTGTCAGGTCACTTCTGGACATTTGCAGGTACATTCAGTGGCAGAACTGTAGGGAGAAAGGACAGTAGCTGTTGAAAGAAGTAATATTCAACATCCAATCTGTCTTTTCAGCTCCTTCCACATGCCACTTCCAATAATGCATTCTGATTTTGGTTTTGTGCCAGTGACAGAAGGGATGGAGCCCATTTGAAAGGGAATAAGCCTTGGCAATTTCCTTTGATTACTACATATACTGTTGAAAAAAATGTATTTCTTTACCATCTACTGAGGGACACAGATCTGTCAAGTCAAGTTATACTGCTGCCTACAATAGGTTGAGACACTAACAAACTAAAAATCTTGAAGCCAGCCCCAATATACCTCTAACCATCATGCCTGTTTTTTTTTTTTTTGCTAGTGTCCTGGAAAGTTGAACACATGAAAAAAGTACAACCAAATTTTAGCCTTAAAGGAGAAGTACAGCCAAAGCTCTATTTTCTGTACTTCTCTTGTGGATCACAAGAGTGCAGTTCGTTCTGTACTCCTGTGACCCGTTTTCAGCTGACAGCGGGCTTCAGCATCACTCAGCTGGTCCAAGTTGGGGAAAGATCCCGACTTTAAAGTTGGGATCCACCCAAGAGTCTGGAGCAGCACCTGGCTCAGCCTTTCAGCGAGCCGCTAAGAGGCTGAGCCAGCTGCTCCCTTTCCCTCCACTGCCCAGTGCTCCAATGAGCGCAGGGAGGCAGAGCAGACTCTCTGCTCACAACGGCTTTGACAACTTAGTGATCAGCGGTCATGTGATTGCTGAGTTCTCACCCTTAGAGCTGGCGGGGGACAGATGTAGCATTGGACTGACGCTGCATCCACCTAGATATGTACCATTTTGGGGGAAAAAGCCCACACTTCTCTTTTAATATTATTTTTATTATTTCTCTGAGACTTCAATCAAGATTCTCAGTACACCTTGGACAATTTTTTTCCCCAGTAATTTCTATCAAGAGTTTCAGGACATTGCTTGAGTTAGTCTCTACATAGAAGCTTTGGAGGCTGTACCTGAAAACCAGTGGACTGGAAGCCTGCGGGGCTAGATTGAAATGTGACTCTTAGCCACTAGGCTCTGCATTGTGACACTTACCAGACCTTTGTGCACTGATAGCCGCAGAGCACTATCCGGGTACAGAGCATCTAGGGTGTTCCAGAAGACTCCCTTTGTGAGTAAGGTCAGTTGGGCTGAAGCACCAGGAGTGCTTAACTGCCCTAGCTAGGTTGAATTTAGTTTTGGGCTCTGCTGTACTCAGTGGAGTGGTTTTTAGGACTGGTTAGGTTTCCATCAACTCAGTGGTTGATTACTCATGTCTGCCTCTGGAAGAAGCTTCCAGAGAATACAGGAGAAGGGCCAATCACTGAAGTTTTGAATATTTATTTGATCTCGGCCAATCCCAGGGAGGGGCACCCAGAAGGTGGCTGAGGGAGAAGATAAATGTTTAGGAGGCTTGCTCAGAATGTTCTTGTCCTCTTGCCCCTGGAATGCAGCCTGTGTACTGGAGTTGCTGTTTGGGCCTCAACATGTGATTGGCTGAGGGCCTGAAACAGATCTAAATGAGAGACATTTGCTGGAGGGTATCACCTGTGGAGACAGGTCTGGAGAAGGGTGCCTTTCTTCCTTACTGGAGATGGTCACATGGAGGCCTGGTAGCAGACACCTGTACTTGGACTTTGTGATTAAGACTTTGATTATGGATCCCTGGTGTGCATGTACTTAGGGTTGTAAGTGCCAGAGGTTGCTGCAAGGATTTGTACTGCCCCCAAAGAGTTCCTAGCTGACCATTCCCTCCTACCTCCAGCATAGGCTGTTACAAGTGGATTTTGTCTAAAGTTCATCCTTTTGTTATTTTTTTCCTGATGTTTAGGAGTATCCTGCACCTGTACCCTTCTCCTGTTCAGGTTTTCTGCAATAAATCCAAAAAAAGACATAACCTAGACTGAGCCTATATTTGTTGGAGTGCTTGGAACTGTGTCTGGGTTAATTCCAAGTGTCACCTTTGGGGGTGGGCTCTACGGTTACAACAGTTACACACATTTTCAAAATTCCCGCTGCCAGGAAGGGTTAAGGATGATGGACTTGAATTCTTATTTTATCAGTTGGAACATGCTCCATGTTCTTTTATCCCCCGTTAAGCCTATAGAAAGCTACATCTTGCTGCTGCTCCTGAAGCACCACATGGATAAACCAGTCCTTGTTTTTTTGCACTTCATACAGTGACTTGGTCACCACCCATCCCCTGCGCATTTCATCAATACCAGCTTCTTGGGTTTGTAAGACTTCCCCCAACGTCAGAATAAATGATTAGGTTGTACAGAAGTTGATCGGTCCATTTGGAGATGAGTGCTACATAAAGGTTAATTTTTCTTTCTAAAATAATAAATGTGTTATAATTACCAACATTGTGATGGAATTTCACAGAGCAGCCCCAAACATTCTCTTCTGGAGACCCTCACTGGCGCTCTCTGCTCCTCTTCTTCTGTGTCTGACACCATAGTAAGCTGCTTGCTATGGGGCAGACATGTGAGCCTACGCTTACTCCCGAGCCAGGCTGTGTGAATCCATAGACTCACACGCCATGGTACATCCCCACCCCCACTCTTTGCTCACAGGATTTAAGAGACAGCAGCAGGAGCTAATGGCTCCAGCTGTTACCTCTCTGTTCTATGAATGCAGGAGCAGGGGGAGAGCTGCTACAGATGGGCACAGCGCTGGATCGAGTGAGCAATACAAATAGGTATTTAGCAGCGTGAGGGGGCAATACAAATACTGGGACATTTTTACTTTAATGCAGGAAATGCATTAAGGTAAGAAATGTCTTGGCTTTAGAACCACTTTGAGTCGGATTCAGACACTTATGCTAATTGTATGAAAAAACACAATTAATATTTTTTTAATGGATCCATATGTAGCCTTGATAGCCACATGGGTTGCAGGAACCAGGCACATCATCCCACAGTTCCACAGTTATTCTTTATTAATATGTTGTATAACCCAACATTAGTAATGGGGTAGCAGTGCCAACTGTCAGCTGCTTGGCAATGCAATTAAGAGGTCAAAAAGAGTGTGAAAACCCTTAGTGTAACCTGCCTTGATTATAAATTAATCGATATAATGACTATCATATCATGAAAAGAGGGAATTCATGGTTATTGAGTAGGTCAGGACAATAAAGACAAAAGATGTTAAGAAGATTCTTATGAGAGTAGCGGAGAAATATTCAGAGTGTTGGTTAATCCTGATTTACTATGAACAAGAGAAATGTTGCTGAATGATTATAGTTTGGTACAATACAAACAAAGCTAACCTTTGTAATAATTTTTCTGCTAACACGCACACGTCTATTAGACACAGCTCTGTAGGACAGAGAAGTATGCTGATAACATCTCACGTGGAAAGATTGTTACAGTATATTCAACAATGAGAATTATGTGTATTCTTTGTCTGGAACATGATTAAAGGGAAAAGTAGAGAAGGAAATATAGGAAATAAAGGTGACCAATAAGAATCCAGCTTTAAGCTTCATAGTGCACGTTGGAAATTGAAAGTGGTTGTAAACCTCAGACATGAACTATGAACAAAGCGTATCCCTCTATAATGTGTACTCAATTCAGAGCACTAAGTGTCATTTCTATCTGCTGTCTCATTCCTCTGCTATCGGCATAAAGCACTTTTTACAAGTTTTCCTGACACAAAGAGAAAAATGGTGACAGGGGACAGATTGATAGCCTCAGCTCTGTACCTGTGAGCTGTTTGGAGGGGGGATGTCTCTTCCCTCTAATCAACTATCAGAGCTCTCCTCACTGAGCTCTGCAATGTGTAATTTCAGCTTTCTGCCCCCTTTTTTCTGAATTCTCAGACAAGATTTAGAAATTCAGCACTTTGAACGGATCTAGAGAAGAAAAGACTACAGTTACATAGGTATAACTTATATAGGGGGATTTGTTTAATCTCTGTGTATCACCTGAGGCCAGGCTTGAACTTTGATAGCTGCTTCAGGCAGATTTTCCTTTTAAACTCTTTAAAAATCCTTAATGAAAGCAATATGGGCTATTCCAACACTGACCCCTTCTACTGAAAATATTTGCTGCCTGACAGTTATGCTGCCCTTGAAGGCTCTGTGACGATCGCGCGTCAGACCCCTGACCTTCTCACCAAACTCGTGACCGAAGGACTAGACAATCTAACACCGCGATGTCATGTGCGTAACAATACCACGCCCAGCTGCTGCTGCACACCGATTTTCCAGCTAATTGGACCACAATCGACGTACCTGCAGCCTGGGAGCGTTTATTACTGGGTCAGGTTAATTACACAATTAACCCTTCACACTGCCACCACCTCTTTTTTGTACAGAGAAAGAGGAAACTCAGCAATACACTAGGATGATTGGTTACTCGCCGGTATACCGCTATCTCCACAGACAGGTTATACAGAGGGTTAAACACTCATAGTAGCGCTCTTCAGCGGCAGGAATTCGTAAGTCATAGTAAAGAGCTATAGAAACAGTTCAACACTTTCAGAAAGTAAGATTTATTACAAAAAGGTCAAAAGGGTGCAGTAGAAATATTTAAAGAAAAAATATGTGACTATATATATATATATATATATACAGAGCACAGCAAACAGATAACAGAAAGAAGTTTAGGTAAATGAGTACTTGCCAAATAGATGCCTGGGGTTAAGCAGTTTCAAGTCTGATGAGCTACAAAGGGATTTCTGGTTTCGCACTCAGTTTCATTGTTACAGCGAGATTCTCCTTTGCTCTCTGTCTGCTAGATGTTAAGACGCAGAAGGTCCTCACTTCTCTGTCTCACACAAAACATAACAGCCTCTTTTCTACATAAAATCAACTGGTATCTTCTTACAACACAACCCAATTGCCTTATTTGGGCAAAGGATTGTTAGGCAGGGGCTAAGCATCATACACTGAACGCATTCCTGAGGGAGGGGGAAAGGAGGGGATAACATTAAGACTTCTTAACACAGTGAGGGCCGTGCCTGGCTCTTGTATGCATGATTGCTACACCTCCCCCCTCAGGTGATGGCATATGAGTTTAAGAGAAATACCAAAATGCAGAAGTTTGGAGCAAAATGGGGAACCGCGCCTCTCCCTGTGTGCATGATTGTGACAGGCTCAATGATTTCTGAGTGATGTAGAAGCCTCCGAGCATAGAATGCTAGGTAAATTTATTTTTTGGCTCCTTCTGTATTCAAGAGAACAGTGATCATTTGTCCTGGTCTGTTCAGAGTTTCACAGGCTGGGAGTTTGATTGTTTCCCTCTGCATCTGGAAGAAGCTTCCAGAGCTTAGGGTGGGAGCTTCAGATAGCCAGCTTAAATATTTATCATGCTACAGCCAATCCCTGGAAAGGAATGTCCAGAAGGGGGCTGGAAAGGTGATAAATTATCTGAAGAACTGGAGAGCTGGGTTCCTTCTCCCCAGGAATGTTCCAGGGTGTTCCCTCAGGCAGCCCATGGACTGTACAACTGTTCTAGAAGCCTGAGCAGTGTCAGGGCTGAGAGCCCGGATGGATCTACTTTGAAGCTGTTTGCAGGATCTCACCACAAGGGATCTGGTCTAGAGAAGGACTGTCTCACTCAGTGGACTGTGTCAGGAGGAAGTTGGAAGGTGGCAGCTGTCCTGGGGACTTATGAGTAAAGACCTTAAATTGATCCCTGTGACTGTAAGGTGTTCTGGAAATTGCATTGGCTACCATACACCCCTAGACTAAAAGAGCATTTAACCCTTACAGTGCATGGGGGACCCTATTGCAAGTGTATATTTTGTTCAATTCCCAGAGTTCAGCTTTAACAGAGAACATAGAATCATTCACATCAGTTCCAATCCAACTGGATCTTACACTTTAATGACCCCCTCCCCAACATTTTTTTTGACCAGCTTGAACAGAAGGTAATCTTTCCCAATGTAAAGGACATTAAGGCCCCTGAGAAACTAACACAAACAAGGAGAACGTTTAACTCTATTCATATATTCAGTGTACAAAAGCAGTCAACCAGTGCAAAGCTAGTGCTGAGTTTGCATATTAGGCAACCCTGGATGTACTGGAAGCCCTTATATGAAATGTTTTCAAAATAAGGAAGGTATGCAATTTATACAAAATGATATCCAAAAACAGTTTATAAACTTGAAGCTTTAAAAATAAGAGCACTTTCACAAGGATTTTCCAATCAGGTCCATCTATCAGTTATTCAGCAGAACCTGATCAGAAGCCCTATGCAGCTCAATCAGAAGGCTGCTGAAATGGACTTGAGTCCGATTGCACCACATCCGAGTCCATGCAGGTCCGAACCTAAATATTATGGAAAAGAAGTAGCCTAAAGTAAATGGACACAAGTCCTCTTACATCTGTCCACCCATGTCCATTGGACACAAACTGAGTGGGCATAGATGTCCTGTTCAGCTCATAATCAGCAGGAAATCCCATTATAGATCCCCTGCTGAATGGAACAGAGGAACTCCATATGAAAGAGCCTGAATAGTTAATTACTGTACATTGAATAAAAAAGCATTATAGTTTCCCTTTAGATACTGTAAACAAGATTTGGAGTTCAGTATGAAATGTAGATACTATGTATTCAAACACAGGCATTCCATAGGCAGATGTAGATCAATTTTGACAGGACTGCACGATGAACAAAATTAAAACATTTTTTCACCATGGCACAGTGGATATTTTAAAAGACTGTTGTGGTCAGATTTGAATTTAATAAGTAATACTATTTATGCAGTTATTCAGAAGCAAAGTGGATAACATAAATTAAAACACTAGATGCCAGTGCCAAGATCTTTCAGTGCAGGAAGGTTAATTTTTGGTGCAGAAGATCTCAATGCAGGAGAGGTAGGTATGCAAGTTAAAGGTTACCTTTCCATTAGGAAGGCATAAATTTGTATTAAGAAGGATTAACTTGAGGGAGCCCTTAAGATAGGGTTTAACTGTTTCCCCCTGCCTTTTGTATAGTTCTGGAAAGTAGTGGGCTGGATGAAGCAAATCAGCAGCTGAATATTTATGTTATCCCAGTCCCTGGGGCGGGGGCTGCACAGATGGTGGCTGGGGGTGAGCATAAATAGTCTGAAGCCTGGAGCTGCCCTGTACTTCTTGCCCAGGAGGAGATGTTCCCTGCCAGAAGGACTGCTTCCTTTCCTGGTAGTCCAGCTGAAGTTCCTGTCTGTCTCATCGAGGTCCCAGCTGTGCACAGCTGGGGGGGCCTATTCTGCTGCTAACTCTGTGAGAGCTGGAAGAGGGGTTTCACTGAGGGCCGGTCTGGAGGTTCCACAGGGGAAACTGCTTAAGTCTGGAGGGAGACATCCAAGTCCCAGGGATGCTGTAAGTGTAGATTTGGAAGAAGGATCCTAGTGACTGTTGCTGCTGTTAACCCCTGGTGCACTAGGTTTAAGGTGGGGAAGGCCTGGAACATTGCTAAAGGTGTACCAGTGCTGTCCACTTTATGTCCAAGTGTTCAAAGGACTGTGTTAAGATGTAGCTGCAAAAGGAAGAGTGTCCTTACATTCTTGTTCAGTGTTCTGGAGTACCCCACAGCTTCCCTAAGCCCCATCCAAGTTATCTGTAAACAACTTTAAAAAAGCAGCCACAAGACAAAATTACTGAGCAAGAAGAGTGAATGTTGCTGTTTGCTTGGCTGCCACTACACAAAGGGAAAAGAACCTGGGACTCAAATCAGTGGCTCTTGTGCGAGTAGTGCTGCAAAGGTATCCCATCTAAAAATTGGTAAGCTGCAATATAATAATTATTTGCTTTTGTGTTTAACATTGCTTTAACTACATCTAAAAGCTCCAGTGTGATGGCCTGGAGAGGATCCAGATATAGTTATCATGCAAACACCTTATAAAGTAATAGAAAACTTCTTTTAGTTCCCCTATGTGAGCTAAATCCTCCTTCGTGTGTGCTGTCAATCCAAAAAGCAGTAGACAGCTGTCAGTTCAGAAAGTAGCTAAAAACATCTAACAAATAGAGTGAAAAATTCATAATAGCTGCTGCAGGTGAGAGCAACTGGGATGCATCTTACTAGCAGATGACTGAAATGATAAAGTGATATGTATAAAATGCAATTGGGTAATGACATGAATTCATCTATAAATTTTAGCTTTCCAACATTTACTACAGAAATATCCACTGAACTGAAATATCCATAATGAGTGGATTAACACAAGGGCTACTTAAGTGATTTGGTAACCAGTCGCAGGCCACAATGAAATGAAATGATTCAGAATTTAACATTTTTAATTTTCCTCCTGCAGCTGCTGAATGCTGGCGAGAGGGAGGGGAGGAGAAGCATGCTTTAAGCGGTTGCTGGGGGAAAATGGAGAGGATTGGTTACTGTATATGCCACCGCTCCTGTTCAAGTTTAAAACAGAATATGACAGGGAGGCCACACAGACCTCCTGGAGCATGGGGCACGGTCACCATTGTGAAGCCTGACTCTACACCAGTGGTTGGGGGTGTGTGGTAAAAACCTGCCTCAGCTATGTGGTTTTACTACCCTTCAAACCCTTACAAGGCTGTTTTTACACTGATGCGCTGGTTTACCCGCAACGTGGGTGCAGCATGATGCACTAGCAGCTTTCCTGCAGGTAAGCTGTGCTTTGTCATAGACTTCTATTATATATTTTTTTTATATCTTTCTGGTGTGGTGTGCTTTCAGAAAGTGCACCAAATGCGCAGGATATATTAGAAGTCTATGACTCAGCTAATACACAGGATCAGTGTGAAAGTAGCCTAATAACCCTATATTATAAGTGCTAATATGCCGCAGTGTATGTGATGTTTAATACACTAACCACTTCCTCTTCCAGCTTCTGCTGGCATCGCTCTCCAGGCTGCTAGAAAGGTCCCAAGTGAAGTGCACTTGCTATCACTCCGCCTGGGACAGGAACCAGTGCTACATGTGGCTTATGCAGTTCCTGATGCATCCACAGCTGATTGCTTCCTCCGCTGCCGGCATCGGCTCAATGCACTGGGATGGTGGGTCACCATGCCAGAGCATGAGGTCACGGGCCACATCAGAAGGCTCTGAGGGCCATATGTTGAGCACCCCTGCTTTAATTGCATCAATAAATATCTGATCATTTTTTTAAATTGCCAGTGAAGGAGGTGGGAAAACACAATTTGGGATATTTTGCCTTGGAAGAGAATTACAATAAATCAGTGTGGAGGTAATTAATAATTGAATCTTGAGTTGGTTACTAGACCTTAATTCTTTCAGTTAAGAAATTGTAATTTGTTCTCTGACCATAAGGCCAGCAGCCTGGCATCCTGCCAATCATAGTTGGATCCTGGAAATGTGGATTGTTGAACTGATGGGTGGGATGTGAATGGTTAATGTAATTATCTCATTTAATAAGAGAGGGAATGTAAAAGATGAAAGATCTGCCGACATTTAGCTTTCAGTCCATTTATTTAGGTATGGACTGAGAGTGGCAGCAGTGCAGGGCAGGGTCCTTGCTGAGAGATGAGGATGTGGTGTGCGCTAATGTTAGCAGAAGTCAGCAGGAGCTCATGAATAATAAATAACACTCAGTGTTTATGCTCTTCCCATGCCACAGTCAGGACCTTCATAATTACACCCTGGGCACATGCATTACAATGGTCTGCATTAAGATTAATGGGCTAAATGGATGGAGCTTGAAAACATGGCAAATGCTAACTATTCCAACAGAAAATTTGGTGCATGTTTTTAGTGCCGTTTTTAACATAAATAAGTGTGCTAGACTGGCCCCACAAAACAATACCAAGTTTCACTTGCATGACTCCAATTGACTCTTATAATTTTTTAAATACATATCATTTTATTGCTGTTATACAAGGGTATAAACAAAGTATACAAAATTAAACATAGACCCAGACAAGGTACAAAAATGGGGCAGGGAACTCTGAGACTAAAACCAGATCTTTCAACTGACCACGCAGGGTCATGCATTGAAAAATTCTTCTGCGTGGTAGGTAGCCTCGCACAGCTCCAACAAGGCACACAGTCATAAAATAGCAGTACCAAATACAAAACTTAAAACAAAATCAAAACCTTAGGAAACACCAAAACAACCCCCCCCCCCACCCCCATTGTACTCCCAAGCTGCAGCCCCAATGCAAACCAATAAAGGATATCCCTCAGACATCAGACCAGATTTATGCCCATGTCCAAAGTAGGGTAGAAATTTGGGCTTCTTAAACAGTATGGTCATATTGGAAAGTACTAATAAAAGCTTCCCGTCAAAATCAACTCAGCTCCGTACCAGGCTATGTCTCACCAGGTCAATGTAAATAAATGGAGATATCCAGGGGTCACCCTAGACCATCAAATACATAGATAGAACTAAGACAACAAGGAAGAAACTTGTTAGAAGACAGGACGTGCCAGGGGAAGGGTTATGCACTGGTTAAGGAGTATTGATTCTTATAGTTAATATCGCAGTGTATATACGGTATAATCTGTTACCCACTGAATTTCTATTACCTAGATAAAGTACTGCATTTGGGAATAAAAACATCTCCAAAGGCCTCTCTACAACCATGTTCCTCTTGTGTGTGGTGTAGGCATATCTAGCCCATGTATACAATCTAGTTCAGACCCACCATTTAATCTAAGTAAAAGAAAAGTGTCATCCTGTTTCTTTTCCTCTGAGAAGAGTTCTTCTGTCGTTGAATCATCAAGAAGTAAGAAAGGGTAAGCTCATCTTTACCAAACTTTGGTAAAGCTCAACTTTACCAAAAACTGCAAAAATGTAGATAAGGGCCATCTATAGATAAAAACAAACTGTGCAACTTTGACCAAAGTTGAATAATGCCCTTGCTATAGGTGTAGGCCATTTACATACTAGACCTCATGCAGGTCAGTAGACTGGATAAGTCCTAAGATATTGCTAAGAGACTCCTAGCTGACTGTTCACCTTCAGCATCACAGGAGTGAACTATCAAACTCTGAGCTCAGAGCAACTGCATCAGGAGAAATAGAGTGCAAGTTTGGGGGTTGAATCAGAGAAAGAGCTCACTCCTGTGATGGTGGAGGTGAGCAGTAACAGTTAGGTGTCTCTTGGCAACATCCTTAACAACATCCTAGGAGTTTTCCCATCAGCCTTCAAAAGGTACATAAATGGTCAACGCATATAGCAAGGCTATTATTCAACTTTAGTGAGAGCTGCACAGTTTGTTTTTATCTACAGACATCTCTTATCTGCAAAGGCAATTGTTGGGAAAGGTGAATTATGCCTTTAAGAATATTCAGTACTAGCTTAAAACTAGCAAGGGGAAGGGGGAATTTGGCTTAATCTGCTGTAGATTTCAGAATCAAAGACTTTTAAAGGATCCAAGAGGAGGATTTTATTGTCAAAGCAGAAACATATTCCTATTTGTACAGGAATTTATTGAAGCATGTACAGTTTTGTATTTTAAGAGAGATGTTTTATTTTTTTAAGGACGTGTCCAATTTAGGTCAACGCATTTTTCCTCTTGTTGAAGTGTTTTTTTTAAGAATAACATTATGTACATATGACGCTAAAAATCACAGATTTAGAAACCCCAGACATGAGTTGATAATCTTTATTTTATTGCAGAAATGTTGCCTGGACTGGATAATGATAATGACCTCTGTGGGTACATAAGACCCCTCAAGGCAATATTTGAAGATCATGTTCTCATTGGAACCTATGAATGATAGGCTCCTATCTTTTGTCCCTATCAATGTTGATAGCTTGTAGATTACTTTATACACAGCCCTATATAGTTGGAATGTACACGCCACAATAAAAAGCTCAAAAAACACTAGAAAAAAAATGCTGACTGAAAAACGTATTTTTGTGTCTGCTTGTAGTAGTGTTTAGGAGCATTTAGGTGCGTTAGTGTTTTATTAGCGTTTTTCAGTACATGTAGAAAAAAAAGCTAGAAAAAAGATGTTAGGAGTGTTCAGAATTTTTTCTGCCAGAAAAACACTCCCAAAAACTCAACAAACTATTTTTTCCATGCTCCTAAACGCTGAAGCTTGAAAAACTACTAGTAGCCTATGTGCATGGACACATAGGATAACACTATTTAGCTTCTAAGAGAAGACAAATATGCTAACAGAAAAGATAACTGGGGTATGTGAGCTAAAGAGAGTCTTCCCACTTCTAGCAGAACAATCCACAACTAGAAAAGCTACAATTTCTGGGGAAATTGTGTGAAGTGTTCTTGCCTCCACCAGTAGTCTACAACTGGAGTGGGCGGAGTAAGTGGGTGGAGTGGCTTGAGTAACTGTCTGCTGCCTGCTCACACACCTGGGTTCCTATGGCAACTCACTCTACAGCAAGGGCAGAGAAGAGCGGTTAAAAACAAACTGCTCCAACTTGCTCACTTCATTGGCGGTTGCCATCTTCAAAAGGTTGTAGTTTAAAAATTATAAATCCTACACCAAAGAGCTTGATATTTTGAGAATCACAAGACCCAGACCTACATTTTGATGCATAGTATGTCTCTGAAATATTAAAAATGAAGGCACAGTCGCAGTTTAGAAATTGCCCTTCAAATTTGAGGTGGCTAGAGTGGAGTTTCAATGAATGTCACTGGGCGGCGTGAGTTGCAAACAAATAGTCATATTGTGAAAACTATCAGGACTATGGCTTAGCCGTGGACAGTTTTAGTGGCAGCAGGGATAGCTGAACGTTTTGATATACGATTTGTGTAGGTGGGCTTGAAAATGAGGGAGTGATGGCAGTTTAGAAATCATGTCCTGGTTGTTCATCTCACACTCTAGCTTTTGTCAGCTCCCACTCTAGTTTTGAACATTCCGCCATTCATTCCTATGGGACCAATTTCACCACAAAAACGCCGATATTTCGTGAACCATTCGGCGAAACGTTCCACAAAGTATTAGCACACCAATCAGGAACAATCCTCACGTTTCGGTATATTACTGTCTATGTAGTGTAAAAACTGTGGGAAGAGTTAGGGTGATAAATTTGGCTATAATAATAAGAATATATATGTGAGATAACAGTAAGTGGTCTTGCTATGCAAGAACACTTAATTACAACTAGAAAAGCTACAATTTCTGGGGAAATTGTGTGAAGTGTTCTTGCCTCCACCAGTAGTCTACAACTGGAGTGGGTGGAGTAACTGGGTGGAGTGGCTTGAGTAACTGCTGTGTGGTTGGAGTGGCTGGAGTAACTGTGAAAAGGTTGGACTGGGTAGAGTAACTTTATGGAGTGGGCAGAGTAACCGTGGACATTTTTAGTGGCAGCAGGGATAGCTGAACGTTTTGATAAAAGATTTGTGTAGGTGGGCTTGAAAATGAGGGAGCAATGGCAGTTTAGAAATCATGTCCTGATTTTTCAGCTCACACTCTAGCTTTTGTCAGCTCCCACTTTAGTTTTGAACATTGCCCCATTCATTCCTATGGGAACAATTTCACCACAAAAACGGCGATATTTCGTGAACCATTCGGCGAAACATTCCACAAAGTAATAGCACACCAATCAGGAACAATCTGCACGTTTTGGTATATTAATGGTCTATGTAGTGTAAAAACTGTGGGAGGAGTTAGGGTGATAAATTTGGCTATAATAATAAGAATACATATGTGAGATAACAGTAAGTGGTCGTGCCATGCAAGAACACTTAATTACAGCACAGGTGTCAAACTGGTGGCCCTCCAGCTGTTGCCAAACTGCAAGTCCCATGAGGCATTGCAAGATTGACAGCTACAAGCATGACTCCCAAAGGCTTGATGGGACTTGTAGTTTGGCAACAGCTGGAGGGCCACCAGTTTGACACCCCTGCTTTACAGCTATAAGGGTCTGTCCATTACCTAGAGCAGAGGAACAATAGTGTCTATGGCCCTGCAGATACCATTGAATGAAAGGTTCTATAAACAGAATAGATGGTTTTCAACACTGGTAACTGCCATAGGAAAGATTGGTTATTAATACAGAGAAAGCCAGCATGCAAATAAAAGTCGATGCTTATATACGGAAGGGTTGGTGTTTTATTGTTACAATTGTAGAGAAGTTAAGTGTGAGAGTGAAGCTGTCTGCGGTAGGAGCTGACAAAAACTGCCAACGCTGAACTCCTGAGCTGAATGCTAATGCTTAGAGCTTTTTTAATTAGTCCCACAAAAGTTTGATTGACCCAAGAGTAGTGCCAGGAGTCTCTGCTATTCTAATAGTTATTAGTCATGTATAGTCATGGTCACATAGAAGTTACTATCTCTGTATAAGTGTGGTAGGGTTTGGTCCCCAATCTGGTTGTTTACCATACTGCTGCAAAAAGCCTATGTTCGGATTTACCAATTTGAACTGTTGCCTGACCAATCATAAATAACTGCAGTTAGGTGGTAATATTTTAACTCATTTTACATCTTTGCCTGAGCAGCAGGGTGATTGCAGATCCGCTGAGACATACATATCTTCCTCCACTTTAAGCTAATTAAGGATGACCCAGCAACCTACTGCTATTCAACACATTAGTTCACACAAAGTCATCCAATCAAGGGAACTCTAGATTCACCCTTTTGAAAACAATGAGCTAATTAAACATTCACATTCAGACCTCGATGCACTTTGTGTCTGTGAAAACCAGAAAACCATTATATAATGGAAAGATAACTTCATCGCTGCCTAGCCTGGGAGTCATTTGGCACAAGAGCATCAAAAATAAAGAAATCTGAGACATCCAAATGATAAGAATGCAGAAGTGCATCTCAATCTAAGTTTACAGCTCCTTAATTACTGAATCTCTATGTCCTCCCTCTCTCCCTTCCCACGCAAGTGGCATATTATACAGTCAGCATTGTGTGTGTGCCAATTACTGGAGCCTCTGAGACTGCCTTGGGCACTGTATTAGTGTAAACAGTTACTAAGATCACTTAGGGCTGAGATGCTGCATATGGACACAATAAATGCCAGCCTTGTAACAATCTGTTCAGAGGAGTGACATGTGGAGAATCATGTCACTGAGTCGCTTTCCCGGCTTGCAAATAATTAGTCATGTGACACTATTCTGTTCATTTCCTTGGAAAGCAATGGGGATCTCTTGTATACTGCAGATGTAGCTACTGCTGTGATATTAATGCCTGAGTGTATATATGGGTGGAAACTGGTAATGCTTATCTGTATTTCACATACTAATTTCCACCTCTCTGTGACTCAGACTTTTTCCAGTGACTTCTTATCACTAACACATCTAGTAATATATTTTTAATACATGCTGAGAGGGATATACAATTTTGTTGTTCAACAAGGAACTGCAGAACAGGAGTAGTCAGAAAGATGTACTATAAAATCTTGTCCTAGGATTTTGCCAAAACCCCAGCGTTCTGTAGATCCAAGCTTTTTCTCTCTTGTTGACCACCTACACCAAGCATTTTTTCTTCCCACTGACTACCAACTCCAGGTATTTTTTTGCTCCTAGTGAACACTGATGCTGGCCTTTTTTTTACCTCTTGCTGATCACCAATTTAAAGTATTTTTTTTCTCCCTAACCACCAAAACAGCACACCCCTGACCACTGATGCCAGACATTTTTCCTCCCCCTTACCATCCTGCTGGACAGTAAAGAACCCCTTACGCAGTTTAAGATTGTGTGGCCACATGTCTCCTTTAGAGACCGAAGAGTAAACATTTTTCTCCCAATGCTAGAGTCCCCATTTAAACATTTGTATATCACGATCATATCCACTCTTAAACATGTCTTATACGTTTAATGTTAGTAGTTGTTCCTCATAACTGAGGTCCTCCTGCCCCTTGATAGCTTTGTTGCCCTTCTCTGGACTCTATATAGCTAAAGCACATCCTTCCGGAGGATTGGTGGACAAAACTGGACAGCATACTCAAGATGTGACCGAACCAGTGTTTTGTAAAGTGGTAGAATGGTTAGTTGTGAATCGTCTCTTGTACAAAATTGAAAAAGTGTTACCACCTTCCTCTTTTCGGTAAGTCCCAAAAATAAAAACATAGTATGATTATTGAGCCTCTAATATGTAATGGTTAATGCCATATGTAATTCCATATGCATAGAACAGAAATTGGAAAGCACTGATTCTTGTTGACCACCTATAGAGGTTTACAGAGGCTATACTGTGACAACTTTCATCAGATGAACCTAAAGGAGCATATGGATGATCACTGACACACCTCTTCTGTTCCGCACTTAAGAGAGCTTGCCATCCTACTAAAATACATCAAAATTAAAGTGAAGACGTATTTATGGATTTTTCTACTGTTGCTAAGACGTTCAGTATGTAATATTCCTCAATCTATTTTAGAAGTTACACCAAAATACACCAGAATCACAGAGAATCAATAATCTTCCTTGAATAATTATTAGCTCATGATATGCCCTTGTTATAGCCTATCCTTCCTATTGCACAGGAATTCGAGCTTTGCACTTTGGCATGAGGGTCCATGGACTTTCATCTCACCTGTTCGACATTTATGTAACAGATTACTATGTGTCCATGCTCTCTTTTACCTATACCATCCACATGAATGCATGTCTATGCCTTGGTATACACTAACCTGCCAATGTTCAAAATCAGATTTGTCCAATGTGCCTTCTTTTTTTCCTTGTCTTGCTCTTCCTTTGGTTTTGTTCTACATTAAAAATATAAATAAAGAATGCAAAAAAAATCTTCTTTTGAAATAAAAATATTGAAAAAGGGGTGAAAACTAGCATATACAGTCTCTGAAGAAGTCATTTTATACGTTTTTCTGTGGCTGGAAAACCGTAGCGACCCAATTAAAGAATTGCCCTCTGCTGGACAGATTGTCACTTCTTGTGAAAGTTCTGCACAGTTCCAGATCTCCATTGGACAAGCATGCTGTAATTTTTAGGTATGCTGTGAGAATGGAAACATAAAACATGGGGTTTTCTTAAATTTGGCTGTAAAAGTGGAAATATGCTTTAATTAATTTAACCTGGCTTATATTTGAATCATAAAGATTTTGTTGATCCAGAAAATGAACTGTTTTTTCGTGAAAGATAAGGATAGAGAAATTCCCCTTGTTCGTTGCAGTAGGCTGCGGTAGTAGCAGCACTCATTTTAATTATAATTCTGAGCATGTTTGATAATTATAAAATAAGGAAAGCTAATCCGCAACCCTTAGAGTTGAAGCAAAAGCAAGATTCAAATTCAAGGTAGCTGTAATGATATTCATTCTCTGTAATTATACTACGATCCTGTATGGGTAGACCACCTATTTTGGTAGAACCATTATTGTCTAGGGTATCTTAATAACTAGATCTGATTATTTTGATTTTGTTGCAAGTTTTCTAGTTGTATCCACTAAAAAGAGCAATAGCAGAAATAACCATATGGTCTGGAGTGTACTTTTCATATTTTTAAGCTAATCTGTCACATTTGACGCAAGATCACAGTGTTGCAGAACATACTGATATCTTTTTCAAAAATTAATGCTGTCATTGCTAATACTATTTAAACATCGTGCTGTGCTTGGAGATTGGAAATGCATATACAAAATGGTCAAAGCCAGAGTGAGTATAAGAGCCGGTTAACATATATGCGGATTCAACCGCAACCAGTCCTTATGACATGTGAAATAACATTGCTTACTATGGTGCCTGTTCACATACATCCGGTGCACTGGTATTGTGGATTCAGTGCAGATTGAAAAAGAGTCCTGTCCAATTTCTGAGCAGTGCCATCTGGTTCAGGTGCAGATTACAGACTCATTGACTTCTATGGAAACAGCTTCTGAATCACACATGTCATGAGTTTGTTAACATGATTTCAGGACAGTTTTCTCTCCTGATCCTGATGTAAACCTCACCTGATCCTGATGTAAACCTGACCTGAACCCCTGAACAACTACTTTGTCAATTAGCTGTGAAAAAAATTCACAGCTAATTGACAAAGCTTCAATTTGCACCGCACATGTGTGAATCCTCACTTTATGTTTGTACTAACATTAAGTTGGGTTAACACTCACCCCCAAAGGACATGCTTGATTTTACAAGCATCCTTGCCTTTCTAATTCTAGAGGATTGAGAGCTAGGGGCTTAGGTAACCAAACAACAACAGCAAAAATGTATTTTCCTCTGTAGTGTCTTCTGACCTCTGCACAGGTCAAGGTTGAGCTCTTTTATCTCTGTTACAGGCTAGGATGGAATAGGTAGGCCAGGCGAATGGTTATCTTTAAGTATCTTCATCCCTTCTCATAGGCAAGTTGTAGACCTTTAAGCCAAGACTGGCAAAATCACTAAGCAGAATTCTCCTTCAGCTTCCTTCTTTGGGCACCGGGCATGAGAAGCATGGACTAGGCTCCCTGGAGATATACCCTCCCCAGGCAACAGGCCTAAAAAGCAAAGATACTTTTCTCACACCCTTCCGAGCTGACAAGCCAAGGACCTTCACTCCTGGCAGGATCCCAAGAGGCTCTTTGCTTGGTGGTAGATTTCCCTTGAGATGATCTTTTTACATAACAAAACACTTGTGTGAATAGGGATTGGTGGGGGAAGCTTTTTCATATTGGAAGTGAAATTTTACATTTTTTAACTGAGTTACTGTCCTGGAATCAGTGAGCACCAGTAAAAAGGCAGTGGTTGCTTCTGGAGGAGCATAAACATATTAGGTATCATTAGACTGACAATATCTTAATTTCTTGTATATATCTGAAACCTTCACATTTATGTTCACAATTATCAGCATATACAGCAAACAGCTAAAATTTTTAATATCATTTACTGTTTGTTGAAAGAGTGGACCTAGTATGGAGTGTCAGAGAGTATGACTTGCCAGACAGCCAATTTAAAAAATCTAAAAAGGGCTTGGTCCCAGCTATAACTTGTTTGGCATATTAGCAACTTGGTTCCTGGGATTTGTCAAGTTCCGCTTTATCACATAGTGTCTAATCAAAAGATTGGCTGAAAATGCTGAGGCAGGCTTACTTTTGCAATTTCCAATGGTTATTAGCACATTGTTGCTACTGCAAAACTATCTCTGCTATAGTACACGCTGTACAGCTTTCAAATTTATCTGAATTAGCACAATAGAGCTAAAAAAATAATGTCTTTGGAATCTTAAAATGAGCACTGGTCAAAAAAATGTTTCTAGTTTTTAATAACTGTGCTGTTTTCTGTATCCAATATGGCTGCATATGTGCTGACTAGCTGATCTGCTAAACCAGATGACCATAATATATTTTTTTGTCTTGGTTGCCCTACTTTAGGATAATTGGCTGCAATGGGAGTCATGAGATGTTTGTGCCAATTGCATAGTTTATTGAATAGTCATCATTAAAATCCCATGTAAGTGTCAAGATATCATGTACAAGATACTATTGTGCCAAAACAAACACTTGGGTTCATAAATTGGGTAAAAAACATGCAAGAGTAATTTGAAATGAAAAGAAAAGTCAAAAAGATGTATTGGGCGTTTTCTAAATCCAGATGTTAATAGCTGAGAAAGTACTGCCAGGCCCTGATAGACCTTGGCCTAGTCATTCAAGAATGGTAATAGAGGTAGGGCTCTCTTACACTGGTCTGCCAATATGTCTTAGTTAGGAAGTCAGCACAGGGCTCTCTGGGTCTACCAACCTGTGTTTTTTGTTTGTCAAAGTTTTTTTTTTTTAGATATGAGCTTTCTTGCTATTGTGAATGGGGCTTGTAACAACTGTTCCCAGTGTTCTTATTTAAAATGATGTCATTTTGATTTTTTTAACATTTGTATGACCCATGTCAACACAAAAATTGGGGATGATTTACTAAAGGCAAATAGACTGATCACTTTGAAAGAGAAGTTGCACTTTTCAGAGAAATTTTACCCATTGTTTAGTGAATGAGGTGAAGCTCTGCTGACTTCCATTATCTAATCAAGTGCAATCAAAAATTGTGGGTTTTTTTTTACTTTCTTTGTATGTGATCAGGTATACTTTGCAAAGTGAAATATTACCACATTCCCAAAGCTAAGGGAAAATTCTATTGCAAAGTGAACAGCCTATTTGCCTTTAGTAAATCAACTCCATTTCATCTTTTAGCTGACCAACTATATACATGCATGTTTTATCCAGAATATTCAGCAAGTCATTTCATATTAGTAGAGATTCCAATAACAGGCATGAAAAAGGATTCTCATTTTTTATAAATTTTTATTTTATCAATTATATAGGGTAAGTGAGATAGTATTGGATGCTCCAGAGGCATTCTGCGCTGTGGACTTCCCATACAGGGGCCTTGAGAATGTTTCCTTTCATATAAACCTGCTGAATGAGGAGCTTTAGTAGCATGAGTATTTCTGGGAAACACGGTTTAAAGATGGAGATAAGAGGTGACAAATGTGTAAGTCCCCATGCACACTGGATGTTTTGATAACTCTGGTAACGTTAGCTGTGTAAAGGCATGTTAAAAACGTGCGGATTTCAGCTTTTTTTTAGTGTTTTTGCATTATTGTTTAGTGGTGTTTTGCCACGTTTACCATTTTACCATTTTTTTAGCATTTTTTTGCGTTTATTTTACCAAATAAATCTTTTTTTTTTGTCAAAAAAAGTCCAAAAATGCTGTTTTGCAGCATTTTACCACATTTTTCAGCATTAGAGCGTTTTTACAGCTAAAAAACTCCTCTAGAAACCCACTAGTCCTGGGTTTTTTGTTTTTTTTCCAGCCAAAAAACATCCCTGCCAAAAAACATTGATTACAGTCTGTGTGCATGGACATAGGATAACATGCTGGGGAGTTTACTAGCTGTAGAAAAAAATGTCAAAAGCCAAAAACAGCAGCTGTAAAAATGTCCAGTGTGCATGAGGACTAAAAGTAAAATAGGTAGATAATATGGAGCCTGGATATATATTAGTCACTACATTGCTATCTGATTTGGCTTCCCCTCAGGTTGTTTATAACCTTGTTTAGCAAATCTCAGGATTAATTGTAATACGTCCTGAATGAATTGCACTGCTCCTAATATTATTCTTCTGATAATATTAAATCTCACTGTCAGCGGTTTTCATTGTGTTCCTGAGCAAAAAAGGAACGTGTATTTTCTGTGGCATGTTATGCTTATCATATAAGATACATATTTGTTATATTATCTCTGGCCTATTGCCACAATTCAGGAATCTCAAGCAAAGCTTTTTCACATCCAGCCCTTGTTCTACCCTCTCTGTGTGATTGATTTACTAAAGGAATAGAACATTTTTACTTTGTAAAGTGAATGTTCATTTATCTTAGTGAATAAGGTAAAGCCATGTAAAACTCACTTCAACCTTCCAACGAAATGTAAGCAAGAATGCAATTTTTTTTTTTTAATTTCCTTTGCACGTGATTCGGTATTAACCTCCCTGGCGGTATTCCCAAGTGTAGCTCGGGGTAAAGTTTCAGTACCGCAAGCAGTAACCCCCGAGCTACACTCGGGATTACCAAGCGGTGTTGCTCCGGGATCTGTTCTTCACTTACCTTGTCCTGTACTCGCGCGATGTCCACCCTGCAGTGTCCCCTGTAATGTCCTCCAGCGGATGCCGGCATCTGTCTTCTGGGTTCCGTTCCCTGCGACGTCAGGACGTATGGGGACGGAATGGCGGGAAATTTAAAAATGACAAAAAGTGACATTCACTAAAATCACATAGTAAAACATTACTGTATCAAAGCATTTCACATACATTTTGTCCCTAGTGCTTTGTCCTGTGCCCTGCCTACATTTTTACTGTTCTTTCCGCCTGGAAATTGAGAAACGTCCATGGCGTCCAAAAAGTGTCCCTTTAGGTCAAAAGCGGTTTTAGACCAGCTAGGGAACAGCGATAGTAAATTAGAACCACTTGCAGAATTGAGTGATAATGATTCATGGGGAAATTCGTCATCAGACACTGAAAACAATTTTGTGACTTTGCTCAGTGATGTGCGAATTTGGCGCTATATTTCAAATTTCAGTGTTTTTGATTTGATTAAATTATTGAATTAAATTTATTATTATATTATTATTTTTTTATGATTATTTATTAAATTATAATTTATGATTTCGTGTTTCAAATTTTAACATACCCGGGATGTTTACTAGACTCTTGTTCGGACAGATTTCAGTGAGTTATTCCTAAAAATTACAGGCCTACAAAAAAAAAAAAATACATATTTCCATGCAAAAAAATGTACCGCTTTGAGCACAGAAATATGGACATAATCAGACCGCTTGGGAGGTTAAAGTGAACACAGCGTCAACTTATTTACTATTGTAGCACTTCCATGACCCCTAGAGGCATGGTGGTACCCCCAGAGATAGGGGGCAGCTGGCATTTTACCTCAGGGTATAGATTTCCTAGGCAATAATGGGAAATGTGAACAGATGGGCACTGGTCACTTTTAGTTGAAAATACAGTACTTCATACTTTGCAGCAAATGAAAAGTTGAGACCAATACTCCTGTGTTTAAATTGTTTAGTAGACATCACCAGTAGCAACTTCATGGGTTTGCAAACAAGGGTTTCTTGGACCCGCAGAAGAAAACCACAAGACTCATTTTTTTGGAAGATTATAGGTCTTGGCCTTAAGCTGGCCATAGACAGTTCAGATCTCGGCCGGTTCAGCGGGGATTGACTGAGATTCAAACCTTGTATTGGCAGGCTGAATGTACCCAATTGATCAACTTGGTTACAACCAGCCTGTCGGATTTTACACGTGATTATTGCTAGAGGCTAATATAGCCGTTCACAGTAATCACGGCGTTCTCCTGTGGGGATAGCTACTCTCGCCGCCAGAGCACAATAGTTCCACTGGAGAGATTTCCCCACCAACACTTACCATGTTGATTGGGGAATCGAGTGATTTTCTTTCCTGCAACCCGTGGTTGCAGGAAAGAAAATTGCGCCATCTTTATTCATTTTTTTAAATTCTATAAACATATTAATAAAATTCAACAAACAATTATTAACAATTAAAACCATAACTCAATCAAAACATAAATGAAACAGCTCAGCTCAAGCCGTATTTAAATTCCATTATACAATTAACAATAAGTGTCCCCCTTTATAACTAAAAACTACCACATAAAAAAGCCACGACAGTGGAGGGAGGGGAGCTCCACAGACCCTTTTCTTTATAGGGACCCCAAAGGGTTTCAGAAACTTTTCTAAGGTTACCTGAAACAGATGTAATGGGGGGAGGCTTGAAATTGCTGATGGCACAATCCCCTTTTCCTTGCATTCTAGGAGAGTCGAATAGCTCCGACTGGGACTCAATCCTATGCCCCTTCTTCTCCAGGGAAGTCAACTTGCCCCCTTGATACTCCATCCTGTGTTCAGACAAGGAAAGTTCCAAATCCAGTTACTTTCAGGCCAAAGCTGCAGGCCTAGTCAAATACAGGCCCCTTTAAACAGACAGGCCTAAAGATGTTCCAGCACATGCACCCTTCCCAGGACACAGCCTTGCATCAGATCACCCTAAATATTTGGTGCATTCCGCTTCCATGATGCAAATTGTAATTGAAACTCCTACTGGTTGACTTGGAAAAGATAAGAACATTTATAAATCAAAGTCACAGTGCAATCTCACACTAAGGCCAGAGGTGACAGTACCGCCTTCTGACAGAAGGGAGAACTGACAGCCAGGCTGAGCTTAGGGGAAGCTGAACAAGACAGACTATAAATTGACATTGGCTGACTGCAGCGATGCAGTCTAAATTTAAAGAGACACTCCTTCATACGGCAAGGTGGCTACACTAAGTTCAGAGAACACTCACTTTGATAAGTGACCAACTTCTACCTCTTGAGTAAATCACCCCCATGTGTCACAAGGAAGATTTACAAATACAAGTGTATGGGAAGTCTTGCAATAAGGAGACAGGGATAGCTGCCTAAGTAGGAGGATGTGACAGCAGTATATATAAAGTAACCCTGTTTTGAACCTAGATAACTGTATGGGTGTTTTCTTGGGATGTGGTTGTGGGTACTGTGAGATGACACTATCCTGGCAGCACTTATGTTGACTCACTCTTCCAGCACCTCGGTAAACTAGAAATCCTAAGCCTCCCCTAAATGGAAAATTGGGGAACCTTAGCCTCTTGCCGACCGCCCTATAGCAGAACTACTGCTACAGGGTGGTAGGGCTGTACAAAATCACGTATATATATGTGATTTTGTATTTCCGGGTAGGGGACGCATGCCACCCTACCCGCGCCACCATTGACAGCTACAGCTGTCGATCACCGGGTCCCGGCCGGAGATTCCCCACCGGCACCTGGTGATTGCCTAGGAACACTGATAGAGAAGAGGTCTGTATGTAAACAATACAGATCTCTCCCCTGCCAGCACGGTGCTTCATATTGCTCTTCATAGCAGAGCAATACAAAGCAGCGTGCTTACACAGTAATACACATACAAAATAGTAAAACTGCTCACCGTTAACCCTTTGAATGCCCCAGATGCTAACCCCTTCCTGCCCAGTGTCATTAGTACAGTCAGTGCTTTTTATTAGCACTGATCACTACATTAGTGCCAGTGGGAATGTCAGTGACATTTAGTCAGTTCCCCCCCAGTGTCAGAATGCCTGCCGCAGTCCCGCTATAAGTTGCTGACCACCATTACTAGTATAAAAAAAAAAAAATTATTCCAGTATCTATACCGCCATTTGTAGACACTATAATTTTCACGAAAACCAATTAATTTACACATATTGGGATTTTTTTTTAGCAAAGATATGTAGCAGAATACATTTTGGCCTGAATTTCTGACGAAAGTTGATTTTTATATTTTTTACTCCTGGATATGTTTTATAGCAAAAAGTAAAAAATATAGTTTTTTTTTTTCAAAATTGACGGTCTTTGTTTATAGCACAAAAAAAAAAATGCAGAGGTGATCAAATACCGAAGGAATGCTCCATCTGTGAGGAAAAAAAGGACATAAATTTAATTTGGGTGCAGCGTTGCATGACCGCACAATTGTCAATTAAAGTAACGCAGCACTGTAATGCAAAAAATGGCCTGGTCAGGAAGGGGGGTAAATCCTCTGGAAGGCAAGTGGTTAGTAAATCCTCCTATTGCCTTCACCTAGAGGTGCCTTGGGCTTGCAAGTGGGAATCCCTACTACATTGTCCCCTTATAACTTGCTTACATGTACAATTCAGTAATACAGGTCCAGCATTGAGGATACAATTCTAAATTTTTAACAGGAACTTGATTGAAGAGGAGAGGGGAAAGTAGGTTCTTCAAATGGTTTCTGGATTCCTACAGCTGCTCTGACAGACAGTCCCTGAATGGAACTGAGTGGCACAGAGCTACCACTGGAGCAATCTGGCCACAAAACAAGAGGTTCTAGCAGAGAATACTAAAGTGTATTTCCACTTGTCCATTTGAATCTGAGAAACCACTGTTATGTTTGTTATGTGTTCCCATTCACAAGGCATACCTAAAAATATATATATTTTTTAAATATTTCTTACCTCTCTAGTTGCTTTTTTGGAGTAGGATTATATTCAGGGCTGCAAGCAATTCTGAATAATTTCAGAAAGATAAAGTGGGAATAAAGTAAATGTTCCCTCATTTAAAGAGAAGTATGAGCTTTTTTTTTTTTTTGCTCAGTTATACTTAGGTGGATGCACCATCAGTCTGATGCTGCATCTGTCCCCCGCTGATTCTAAGGGTAAGAATTCGAAGAGATCTCATCACATCTGAGCAGAGATCGTGATAGTCTGTCACGGCACTCTGCTCTGCCCACCCCCGCTCACTGGAGTGCCAAGCTATGGAGGGGGAGGGAACAGCTGGCTCAGGGTCTCAGCGGATCGCTGAGGCTGAGCTGGGTGCCGCTTTAGACTCTGGGTCGGATCCTGACTTTAAAGTCAGGATCTTACCCCAGCCTGGACCGGCTCAGTGATATCAGCCGACAGCGGGGTTCAGCCCACTGTGAGCTAAAAACGGTTCATAGGAGAGTGAACTGCACTCCTGTGATCCATAGAAGTACAGCCAAAAGAACTTTGACTGTACTTCTCCTTTAACATGCATTGCAGAATCCAAGACTCGAGATCTTTTACCCTTTGTTAGGACAGTGTTGAAACCTAGTTTACAACTGGTAATGAGATCTGACAGCACATTACAGACAGGGTTAATAATGATAAATATAACACCACAACCCCTCTTAATATTACATAGTAGAGTGCTAGGTAATTAGTTTAAGCAAGTAAAAAGCACTTAAAATTTTAGGCAGCTATTTAAATTTTTTTTTTCTCAGTGTTATCCCAGTTTGGCTAAAATAGTAGAAATACACTTTAAAGCTCATAGCACACACAGCCTGCTTAGAGGGCCATACCCTTTAGGTGCCCTTGGGGCCTCTCAACATGAATTTATTGGGTAATGCACAGGGACGGACTGACAACTCATGGGGCCCCCAGGCAATAGGGGATCATGGGGCCCCTGTGTCCTTGCCCAAACTCAAAAAAGCCTATGAAAAAGGTACCAGGGGCATCTCATGGGGCCCACTACTGACCCCAGGCCCTCGGGCAGTGCCAAATGGTCAGTCTGCCTCTGGTAATGCATGCTTCTAGCCAGTGATTGTATAATATATTATTGTACAACGGCTGCTGACATGGAACTTAATCTTTAAAATATTAACAGTTTACTTTATGCTGAAATTTTTTGTTCAATCCAGAACATCCTTAAGACTGGGCTCACACTACGGTACTTTTGTGTGGTCCATTATACTAACATGTGTGGCGTTAAGGCAGCTCTTTCAAATCAATGGGTGGCAATGCACCAAAACGTTCAGAAAATGGACATGCATCATTTTCAGCAATGCAGCTCACCCCAATGCACAATAGTGCATTACCATGTGTTGTGCTGCACTGCAACACGTGCTTGTTGGTGCGGTATTAAGTTACTGCATTGGAGTGTCAATCAAAATAAATGGTGTACCAGTTCCCTACTGCATGTAATGCGCATTATTGAAATGCACCACCGCAAAAAAGCTTGAACCCAGATGAAAGGTAGTCCTTTATTTAACCCCCTGACCCACCTAAGTGCAGCTCACCTGATAAAATACTTACCTTCCTCCCTGTTCCAGTGACCTTTACTGCCACACAGCTTTTGTATCACAAAGGATTTGATTTATTAAAGACAAATAGACTGTGCACTTTGTAAGTGCAGTTGCACTCATTTTCCCCACAGTTTAGTGAATGTAGAAAAGCTGTGCTGATTTCCATCATCCAATCATGTAGAAGCAAAAATGCTTTACAGTAGTAAAGGTACTATTGTCCTTTAACCGATTCCTGACTGCCCTATAGCAGATATACTGTTACAGGGCGGCACAGGTGTTCAAAATCATGTATGTAAACGTGATTCGCGGCCGCGGCTGTCAATCACCGGGTCCCAGCCGATGATTACTTGCCGCCGCCTGGTGATTACTCGCCGGCGCCCGGTGATTGCTGAGGATCTCTGACGGGGAGAAGAATTGTAAGAAAACAATACAGTTCTCCTCCCTGTCAGCTCATGCACACTGCTTTGGCTGGCTGTGCACAGCCAGCCAAAGCAGTGTGACTGATTACAGTGAAGCACAGACACACAGCCCAAAGTAAAACAGCATGCAACACACACTTAACCCTTTGATCGCCCCTCATGTTAACCCCTTCCTGCCCAGTGCCGTTAGTGTCATAAAAAACACAAAAAAAACAGCGAGCGCTCTAGGATCAGATTAGAATCAGCTGCGAATGCACTAAAAAGGAACCCTAAACCTTACACATAATCCAAACAGAAAAACAGTGCAGCGCTGAAAAATGACAAAACATTGGAATAACCATAAACTATAAATAATACTATACGTGATATAAATATATGTGGATGAAGTGCTATGGATGGTGCAGTAAAAAGAAAATAAGTGCAACTGTGAAAGTCTTAAAACAAAGAGTGTTCATAGGATGGTGAAAGCGTGACACAATTGGGTCAGCATACAGTGTTGAAAACAGGCCCCGTTGTGCAGATGGTGTCAAATTATTTCAAGCGATGTTCTGTGTGGTTTTATCCGTGCGGGAGATTAACAAAAATGCGCACTCTCCAGATGCACATAATTAAAGCTCAATTTGTCGAACTGTGTACTTTAACTGGGAATCAGCAGGAAGCCCCCTAGGCTGCCGAAAACAGCTTCACAAGCACAGATATCTAAGAGATGGCTGGAGCAATGATACTTATTGGTGCCTGAGAGGGTGGGTCTGGGCGTGGTTAGGAGCTGCAGATGTGGCTTAGTGGAAAGGAGGAGTTCCTTGAGGGTCAATGGGAGCTCGGTCTCCTCCAGCCCCGGCTCTCCCGCTCAGCCCTTCCCCAGCACTCCTCAGCCGTTCTGTCCCTGGTGGTTGCCATCAGCCTGCTGTTCCTTTTCTCCTCCAAACCCGGACCTCACAGAATGTCAGATAAAATGGCCTCCGGAGGACATGTTTAATAGCAAAAAGTCAAAAATATTGTTTTTTTATAGCGTAGAAAATTAAAAACGCACAGGCAATCAACTACCACTGAAAGAAGGCTCAATTCATGGGAAAAAAAGGACGTAACATTTGTTTGGGTGCAGCGTTACATGACCGCACAATTGTCAGTTAAAGTAACGCAGCGTCGTAATGCAAAAAATGGCCTGGTCAGGAAGGGGGGTAAATCCTCTGGAGGGCAAGTGGTTAAGTAGTAATTTTATAATGTATCACCTAACATGGTTGTATTGAGAAATATTACATTGAATAGTTTCTTCATCCATCTGCAAATTTCTCTTTTATATAGAGGTACTCTCCAGTCTAACATGAATATTTTAACTAGCTCAGAGGGCCCAGCCAGTCTGCTGATTTGCTCTAATTTTCGTCCTGACTTTCATCTTTTGTAACTAGATGCCCTGCTTACAAAATCCCTATAATTAGCGGCATCCTCATTTTGAAAGTAGCTTTCTGCGTGAGCCCTCTGCAGCTTTGCTGGAAATGCAAGCCTATTTGGTCACAACCACAGCTTCAGGCTTTGGGGTTGATTTACTAAAACTGGAGCGCACAAAATCTGGTGCAGCTGTGCATGGTAGCCAATCAGCTTCTAACTTCAGCTTGTTCAATTAACCTTTGACAAAAAAAACCTGGAAGCTGATTGGTTTCTGTGCAGAGCTGTACCAGATTTTGCGCTCTCCAATTTTAGTAAATCAACCCCAAAGCCGATTTCTTCTAGGGAACATGGAATTGCTATTGTCTGAGTATTCAGAAATGAGTACAGTGCATATTTGCCAGCGCACAACAGATCACCAAAGTCATCTGAAAAAGCTTTTTTAGTTTTAGTCAGTAAGTGATGCGGAGTTCAGAAGTTAGTAGTAAGCTATGCAGAGTTCATTAGTCAGGAGTAAGTAAGGCAGAGTTCAGGGGTCAGGAGTGACGTAGAGTTCAGGGATCAGGAGTGACGTAGAGTTCAGGGGTCAGGAGTGACGTAGAGTTCAGGGGTCAGGAGTGACGTAGAGTTCGGGGTCAGGAGTGACGTAGAGTTAGGGGTCATGAGTGACGTAGAGTTCAGGGGTCATGAGTGACGTAGAGTTCAGGGGTCATGAGTGACGTAGAGTTCAGGGGTCATGAGTGACGTAGAGTTCAGGGGTCATGAGTGACGTAGAGTTCAGGGGTCGTGAGTGACATAGAGTTCAGGTTTCAGGAGTGACGTAGAGTTCAGGTTTCAGGAGTGACGTAGAGTTCAGGTTTCAGAAGTGACGTAGAGTTCAGGAGTCAGGAGTGACGTAGAGTTCAGGGGTCGTGAGTGACATAGAGTTCAGGTTTCAGGAGTGACGTAGAGTTCAGGGGTCAGGAGTGACGTAGAGTTCAGGGGTCGTGAGTGACATAGAGTTCAGGTTTCAGGAGTGACGTAGAGTTCAGGGGTCAGGAGTGACGTAGAGTTCAGGTTTCAGAAGTGACGTAGAGTTCAGGAGTCAGGAGTGACGTAGAGTTCAGGAGTCAGGAGTGACGTAGAGTTCAGGGGTCAGGAGTGACGTAGAGTTCGGGGTCATGAGTGACGTAGAGTTCAGGGGTCATGAGTGACGTAGAGTTCAGGGGTCATGAGTGACGTAGAGTTCAGGGGTCATGAGTGACGTAGAGTTCAGGGGTCGTGAGTGACGTAGAGTTCAGGGGTCGTGAGTGACATAGAGTTCAGGTTTCAGGAGTGACGTAGAGTTCAGGGGTCAGGAGTGACGTAGAGTTCAGGGGTCAGGAGTGACGTAGAGTTCAGGTTTCAAGAGTGACGTAGAGTTCAGGTTTCAGAAGTGACGTAGAGTTCAGGAGTCAGGAGTGACGTAGAGTTCAGGAGTCAGGAGTGACGTAGAGTTCAGGAGTCAGGAGTGATGTAGAGTTCAGGTTTCAGGAGTGACGTAGAGTTCAGGTTTCAGGAGTGACGTAGAGTTCAGGTTTCAGGAGTGACGTAGAGTTCAGGTTTCAGGAGTGACGTAGAGTTCAGGTTTCAGGAGTGACGTAGAGTTCAGGGGTCAGGAGTGACGTAGAGTTCAGGTTTCAGGAGTGACGTAGAGTTCAGGTTTCAGGAGTGACGTAGAGTTCAGGTTTCAGGAGTGATGTAGAGTTCAGGTTTCAGGAGTGACGTAGAGTTCAGGTTTCAGGAGTGACGTAGAGTTCAGGTTTCAGGAGTGACGTAGAGTTCAGGTTTCAGGAGTGACGTAGAGTTCAGGTTTCAGGAGTGACGTAGAGTTCAGGTTTCAGGAGTGACGTAGAGTTCAGGTTTCAGGAGTGACGTAGAGTTCAGGTTTCAGGAGTGACGTAGAGTTCAGGTTTCAGGAGTGACGTAGAGTTCAGGGGTCAGGAGTGACGTAGAGTTCAGGTTTCAAGAGTGACGTAGAGTTCAGGTTTCAGAAGTGACGTAGAGTTCAGGAGTCAGGAGTGACGTAGAGTTCAGGAGTCAGGAGTGACGTAGAGTTCAGGAGTCAGGAGTGACGTAGAGTTCAGGTTTCAGGAGTGACGTAGAGTTCAGGTTTCAGGAGTGACGTAGAGTTCAGGTTTCAGGAGTGACGTAGAGTTCAGGTTTCAGGAGTGACGTAGAGTTCAGGGGTCAGGAGTGACGTAGAGTTCAGGGGTCAGGAGTTACGTAGAGTTCAGGGGTCAGGAGTTACGTAGAGTTCAGGGGTCAGGAGTTACATAGAGTTTAGGGGTCAGGAGTTACGTAGAGTTCGGGGTTAGGAGTGACGTAGAGTTCGGGGTCAAGAGTGACGTAGAGTTCGGGGTCAGGAGTGACATAGAGTTCGGGGTCAGGAGTAACGTAGAGTTCGGGGGTCAGCAGTAAGTGACTCAGTTGTACAGTATGGGGTTTATTTACTAAAGCTGGAGAGTCCAAAATCAGACTCCCTTCTGCATAGAAACCAATCAGCTTCCAGGTTTCATTGCCAAAGCTTCATTGAACAAGCTGAGGTTAGAAGCTGATTGGTTTCTATGCAGAAGGGAGTCTGATTTTGGACTCTCCAGCTTTAGTAAATAAACCCCTATGTGTCTCTGAGACTCTTGATTGTGGCACAGCAATCAAAGCATATTTTATAGGTATAAGGAAGCCCAGATTTTGTTTAACCATGCCCCTTAAGCCCCTCCCACTGTTAAGTTAGTCCATACCCACTTTTTGCTGCGGTGCACTGCTGTCTAAAGTGTCCCTTAATCACATGTTCTAAAGTTGGGAGGTATGATTTAGGCGATCACTGAAAACTCATCTATCCATGAACGCCTACCACCTGCCTCCATGTAAAAACTGTGCTTTGACCATCTCCATCAGCCCCCACAGCTATTACCTTTTGTACCAATTCCCCCTCCCTTTTAGATTGTAAGCTCCACAAATAGGGTCCTCTTAATCCTTCTGTATTGAACTGTATTATCTCCCTTATATTGTAAAGTGCTGTACAATCTGCTGGAACCATATAAATCCTGTATAATAATAGTGATAATAATAATATCTAAGGTCTTTGTATGGGTGAATGCCTAAATACAAGGCAACTGTAAATTGTGTTACTCAGTTACATGTGCTCTTCCACATGGGATACTATGGGAGAGATTTACGAAAACTGGTGCACACAGAGTCTTGTGCAGTTGTGCATACTAACCAATCAGCTTCTAACTTCAGTTTGTTCAGTTTAGGTTTGACAATATAACATAGAAGATGATTGGATTCTGTGTGCAACAGTTTTAGAAAATCTCCCCTTATGCATCTTGTCACAGCTGCCCCCCCCCCCCTCTCAGCCCCTTGCTCTGTCCCTGCTCTCTCTGCCGTCTCTCATCCGTGCCCCTCTCCCCTCCTGCAAAGATGAAAGGCATTCCTAAGGCAAGCTGGAGCCACGCTGGGGTCTGACCAGTTTTAAGAAGCTGATGCCAGCGCTCCCGAGGTATTTACCGCTGTGTAGCTGACGGAAGGAGCCCGGGCTGTGACTGGGACCTTTTTGTGGCTAGGCTCGGCAGAGACCCAAGGCTGCCTGGGACCCCCCTTCTCCCAGAGCTGGTGAAGACTGTCTGCTAGACCCCAGAGATCCATGAGTACATGCTCTCTGCCTGCTTCACTTGAACTGTTCTTGTGCTGACCTCACACCAACCCCTCCTGTTGGATTACTTGCTACAGAGACTCACACCAAACTCCCTGTTGGATTACTTGCTACAGAGACTCTCCCTTGGCTCTCGGTGTTGGATTTTAAGTGTGTTGGTCCTTCCGTGTCGCCCTGGAATGGCGTGTTCACCCTCCCTGCGAACTCCCCTATTCGGTGACTGTCATCTGTTTGCCTCAATAAAGCTTTGTGCGTTTGCCATCTACTCTGTGTGTTCTGTCCTGCCTACGCTCCGTCACACTGGTTGGCAGTGGTGGGATCAGGACACTGAGGAGATGCTAGACAGCGAAAGCCAGCAGATGGGGGAACAGGCCCAGCCCAGAGAATACAGGAAGTGGACTGTGGCATATCTGCAGGAGAGGGCCGAGCAGCTGTCCCTTACCTGGAGGGGCCTAGCCACAGAGGATCTGGTCGCAGCTATTGTGGAAGCTGATCCCCAGGACGCCCCAGCAAGGGAGGAGAACAGGCCAAGCCCAGCCTCCCCAGCACGCCATGACCCAGGGCCCAAGAGCCCCTGGCTTACTCAGGTGGAGGAAGAGATGGCCCTCCTGGGGTCAAACACCACGGCAGAGGACAAGCGAGAGGCTATCCGGAGGGCGCATGAAAGAGAGAGCCTAGGGAGCCACCGTGAGCTAAGCTGTCCTTCCAGCCCCAGGGCCGCAGGCTACCCCCCTCCCCGGGTCAGCCGCAAGGACTTTAAACCCTTCAACAAAGCCGCCGGGGATGTGGAGGGGTTGTTTCAGGACTTTGAGCAGCAGTGCCAGTTCATGGAGATGCCAAGCACGGATTGGATACGGCACCTTGTGGGTTTGCTATAAGAGGGTGCAGCTGCGGCCTACCACACTCTGGATTATGTGGATGGCCGGGATTACGCCCCGGGTCAAACAGACTGTGTTGGAGTATTACGCGGTGACCCCAGAAGTGCACCGGGTGCGCTTCCGTGACCTGCCCTGCCATGCGGAGCCGTCCTATCGGATGTATGCGCACAAGATGTCGCCGTCCTGTCGGAGGTGGCTAGAGGGGGAACAGGCCCACACCGCAGAAGAAATCATCCAAGCATTTCTGAAGGAGCAATTCTACAACCAATGCCTGGCAGATGTGCGCGGATGGGTAAGAAAGAAAGCCCCTACCACCCTTGCAAAGGTCGCTGCCCTGGCCGACGAGATCCTGGCCATCAAACCACATTGAAAACGGCGGGCCCCTGAGCTGCCAAGGGCCCCGCCCCCCACCACCTCTGCCAAAACTGGCCCCCCACCTACCACTTCCAACTCTGCAGGACCGCCACCCAGAGACCGGTTCACGGGCCCCCCATGGACCGCCGCTGCTACAGGTGCAACCAGCTGGGGCACCTCCAAGCCAATTGCCCTACTTCCCAAAGCCGCCACTTCCCCCGCCCGGTCCACTACCTGGAGCTCCATCCCACAGAAGAACCACTGCCCCCGCCTCCCAGCGAATGGATGGGCTTCCCAGAAAACAACCACTCCCGGGGGGTTTACAGTGTCCACCCCCCCGGGGCTACATACCCCGCCCAGAAACAGCGCCACCTGCAGGTCGTGTAGGTGGACGGGCAACCTGCCACCGGTTTTTGGGATATGGGGGCCTTCTTGACCATCGCTAACCCCCGAGTGATCCGGCCAGAAGCCATCCAACCCGGCCCTGGATTCGCCATCGAGCTGGTGGGAGGAGCCAGACATCATATCCCCACAGCATCCGTATACCTCGACTATGGGTTCAGGGAGCAACACTGCCAGATCGGCGTCATGGGCGGCCTCCCGGCGGATGTTCTGCTCGGCAACGACCTAGGGGAGCTATGATGCCAGTACGTTGGGGCGGTGACCCGGAGCCAAGCAGGTCGAGGTCCTCCTACAGACGAAGCGACCACGGGACCTTTCCCCAGCATGGACTCAGTGAGTGAACCCCCACCTGACCCCGACCTTCCCCTGACCTGGGACCGGGAGACCTTCAAGCGGGAGGTAGCCACAGACCCCACCTTGGCTAAGTTTAGGTCCCAGGCCACCGCAAGGCGGCAGGAGGGGGGTGGAGACCAGCTTTGGTGGGAGCAGGGGCTGTTGTACCGCGAGGCAGGCCCAAGCCGCCCGGGTCAACCCTCTGCTAGCTCCAAACAACTGATAGTGCCTAGACGGTTCAGGTTCCTGCTACTCCAGATAGCCCATGACATTCCAGTAGCTGGCCACCTGGGTAAGAGGAGAACGGGGCTGTGGCTGACCCAAGCCTTCTACTGGCCGGGTATCACCCAGGACATAGCCCACTTCTGTCAGACCTGTGACATCTGTCAGAGGAAGGGACACCCAGGGGATCACCCCAAGGCCCCGCTCCGCTCCTTACCCATCATTGACGAGTCCTTTCAGCGGGTAGCTGTAGATATCCTGGGACCCCTGGCCCGACCCAGTAAGTCCGGAAAGCGGTACATTCTCACGGTGGTGGATTTCGCTACCCGCTACCCCGAGGCTCTTCCCCTGTCCAGCATCTCCGCCCCTAAAGTGGCCGAGGCCCTAGTCACCATTTTCTCCCTGGTGGGTTTCCCCAGCGAGATCTTGACTGACCAGGGTACCCAGTTCATATCCAAGGTGGTCCAATCCCTCTGGCACACATCCGGGGTACGGGCGATCCAGACCACTCCCTATCACCCCCAAACCAATGGCCTCTGCGAGCGCTTCAATGGCACACGGAAGAGCATGCTGAGGTCCTTCGTTGACGGGGAGGCGGACTGGGAGAAGCTCCTCCCTCACCTGCTGTTTGCATTTCGGGAGGTACCACAAGAGTCAACGGGGTTCTCCCCCTTCGAAGGTCCGTGGTCCCCTATCCCTGCCTCGGGAGCATTGGGAAGGGCAGAGAGAGGACATGGGTATCCCCGTCGTTCCCTACGTTCTCGAGCTGCGGGAGAGGCTGACCCGCCTGGCCACCATGGCCCACAACCACCTCCGGGCAGCCCAGACACGCCAGAAGGTATGGTACGACCGCAAGGCACGCGGTCGCAAGTTCACTGAAGGGCAGCAGGTGGTCAAGATCGTCCCCAACCCCCAGAACAAGCTCCGGCACACCTGGGAAGGGCCCTACAAGGTTCTTCGCAAGTTAGACGAGACTAATTACATCATTAGCCTCGACGCCCGTGACCGCAGCAGCGCACGGTCTACATCAACATGTTGAAAGAGTACCACGGCCGGACTCTACTCGTGCTAGCCGTCTGCCCCGCCTCCACAGAATGAGAAGATGAGGGAGCCCTGCCCGATCTCCTGCAAGCCACCAAGGTCACCACTCCCCTAGATCAGATTCCCACGGGAGCTCAGCCCTCCACCATGTGGAGACCCACAGTCAGAAACACATCCAGCAGGTCCCATACCGGGTCCCTGAATCCATGAAGTCGACCATCCGGGCCGAACTCTCTGAGATGCTCCAGCTGGGTATCATCTGACCCTCCCGCAGTCCTTGGGCCTCCCCGGTGGTGCTGGTTCCAAAGAAGGATGGGACCACCCGCTTTTGTGTGGACTACCGGAGGTTGAATGACTACACTGTCAGTGACGCCTACCCCATGCCCCGCATAGATGACCTGCTGGACCGTCTAGCCGGGGCCCGCTACGTTAGCACCCTAGACCTCAGCAAGGGCTACTGGCAAATCGCCCTCACAAAAGAGGGCGTTGAGCGCTCCGCCTTTATTACCCCATTCGGCCTGTACGAATTCCTCGTCATGCCCTTCGGCATGAAAAACGCCCCCGCCACCTTTCAACAGGTTGTGGACCAGCTACTAGAGGCATGTCAAGAGTTCACGTGCGCCTACCTAGATGACATAGCCATCTTTAGCGACACGTGGGAGGAGCACCTGGCCCACGTGGGGCCATCCTAGACCACATCTGCAGGGACGGGCTGATAGCGAGACCAGACAAGTGCCAGTTGGGAATGGCTGAGGTACAGTACCTCGGGCACAGAATAGGGGGGGGGGGACACTGAAACCTGAACCAGCCAAGATTCAGGCCATTGATGACTCCCAGACCAAGAAGCAAGTGATGGCCTTCCAAAGGCTATTACCGTAAATTTGTGCCTAATTTCAGCTCCATGGCCCAGCCCCTGTCTGTCCTGACCCGAAAGAACAGTCCCTGGATGGTGACCTGGACCTCGGCCTGTGAATCAGCCTTCCGTGACCTCAAAGCTGCCCTGGCGAGCAACTCCATCCTGGCCGCCCCTGACCACAACAGACGCTTCCTTGTGCAGACAGACGCCTCCACCTACGGCCTAGGGGCTGTCTTCAGCCAAGTCAATGAGGCTGGGGAGGAACATCCCGTCGCTTTCCTCAGCCGCAAACTACTGGACCGGGAAGTTGCCCATGCTAGGGTGGAGAAGGAATGTCTGGACAACGGGCGCCTCCTTAGGTGGAGTCTCATCCTCCAGCCTTATAATTTCATCATTCGATATAGACAGGGAAGCCAACACCAAAATGCAGACGGCCTTTCCCGCCAACAATATCCACATTAGCTAAGTCAGGGCCTCAGCCATTCCCAACTGGCACTTGTCTGGAAGGAGGCCCCCCCCCCTCAGCCCCTTGCTCTGTCCCTTCTGTCTCTCATCTGTGCCCCTCTCCCCTCCTGCAAAGATGAAAGGCATTCCTAAGGCAAGCTGGAGCCACGCTACCTTCGGGCCCCCCCCCCAACCAGTTTTAAGAAGCTGAGGCTCGGCTGAGACCCAAGGCTGCCTAGGACCCCCCCCCTTCTCCCAGAGCTGGGGAAGACTGTCTGCAAGACTCCAGGGATCCGTGAGTACATGCTCTCTGCCTACTTCACTTGAACTGTTCTTGTGCTGACCTCACACCAACCCCCCCCTGTTGGATTACTTGCTACAGAGACTCTCCCTTGGCTCTTGGTGTTGGACTTTAAGTGTGTTGGTCCTTCCGTGTCGCCCTGGACTTGCGTATTCACCCTCCCTGCGAACTCCCCTATTCGGTGACTGTCATCTGTTTCCCTCAAGAAAGCTTTGTGCGTTTGCCATCTACTCTGTGTGTTCTGTCCTGCCTACGCTCCAGCACACATCTGTTTCATGTGGAATCGCACAGGAGACAGTATGCATCAGTTACTTGTGCATGAGCAAGGGGACATTATGCATCAGTTACTTGTGCATGAGCAAGGGGACACTATGCATCAGTTGCTTGTGCATGAGCAAGGGGACTATATGCATCAGTTATCTTACACTCATCGTCCTCTTTATTGGGTACACCTGTTCAATTGCTTGATAACACAAATTGCTAATTAGCTAATCACATGGGAGCAAATCAATGCATTTAGGCATGTAGACATGGTGAAGATGACTTGCTGAAGTTCAAAGCATCAGAATGGGGAAGAAAGGGGATTTAGGTGACTTTGAACATGGCACGGTTGTGGTGTCAGACGGGCTGATCTAAGCATTTCAAAAACTGCTGATCTGCTGGGATTTTCATGCACAATCATCTCTAAGGTTTACAGAGAATGGTCTGAAAAAGAGAAAATATCCAGTGAGCTGCAGTTGTGTGGATGAAAATGCCTTGTTGATGTCAGAGGGCAGAAGAGAATGGACAAACTGGTTCAAGATGATAGGCAACAGTAACTCAAATAACCACTCTTTACAACCAAGGTATGCAGAATACCATCTCTGAATGCACAGCAAGTCAAACTGTGAAGCAGATGGGCTACAGCAGCAGAAGACCACACTGGATGCCACTCCTGTCAGCTAAGAACAGGAAACAGAGGCTAAAATTCACTCAGGCTCACCAAAATTGGACAATAGAAGAATGGAAAAAAAATGCCTGCTCTGAAGAGTCTGGATTTCAGCTGCGACATTCAGATGGTAGGGTCAGAATTTGGTGTAAACAACATGAAAGCATGGATCCATCCTGCCTTGTATCAATGGTTCAGGTTGGTGGTGGTGGTGGTGTAATGGTGCCGGGGATATTTTTCTTGGCATACTTTGGGCCCTTAGTACCAATTGAGCATTGTTTAAACACCACAGCTTACCTGAGTATTGTTGCTGACCATGTCCATCCCTTTATGACTACAGTGTACCCATCTTCTGATGGCCGCTTCCAGCAGGATAATGCATCATGTCACAAAGATCAAATCAGCTCAGACTGGTTTCTTGTACTGTACTCCAATGGCCTCCATAACCACCATATCTCAGTCCAATAGAGCACCTTTGGGATGTGGTGGAATGGAAGATTTGCATCATGAATGTGCAGCCGACAAATCTGCAGCAACTGCGTGATGCTATCATGTCAATATGGACCAAAATCTCTGAGGAATGTCTCCAACACCTTGTTGAACCTAATAAAGTGGCTGGTGAGTGTATGTGTGCACAGGGGATACTGCATCAGTTATCTGTGTGCACAGGAGACACTATGCATCAGTTGCATGCGTGTGCGCAGGGGACAGTATGCATCAGTTGCATATGTGATTGCACAGGAGACATTATGCATCAGTTACATGTGGTGCACACAGGAGGGAACAATGCATCTGTTCAGGGACATATTTACCTCGAGGAAAACAAGGCGTTTGCCTAGGGCGGCATTTTTCATGGGGCTGCGCTGCCCCCTGGTAGAAGGGACACACGTGAAGATGGGGACATGTTAGGCTCGGCTTGTCAGTGCGGTGAGCCTTCCCAGTGTACCGGTCGCCGCTGTGGAGGAGGATGAAGGACATCTGGGGCACAGTCCCGAGGACATGGCGTGGCTGCTGGAGCGGTGGGAGGTCGGCAGGTGAAGTGAGGATTGGGACATGTTGGGTTTGGTGTATCAGTGCGGTGAGCCTTCCCAGTGTGCCGGCCACCGCCCAGGAGAGGGAGGAAGAAGGACATCCACGGTACAGTTCTGTGGACATGGCGTGGCTGCTGGCAAGTCGGCAGGTGTGTGTGTGTCTCTCAGTGTATATGGGGTCGGGGGGGGGGGGGAAATCAGTGTATATGGGGGCAGTCTGTGGGGGGGGGGAATCAGTGTATATGGGGTCAGTCTGTGGGGGGATCAGTGTATATGGGGGCAGTCTGTTGGGGGGAATCAGTGTATATGGGGTCAGTCTGTTGGGGGGGGGGGAATCAGTGTATATGGTGGCAGTCTGTAAGAGGGGGGGATCAGTGTATATGGGGCAGTCTGTTGGGGGGGGAGAATCAGTGTATATGGGGCAGTCTGTTTGGGGGGGATCAGTGTATATGGGGGCAGTCTGATGGGGGTGATCAGTGTATATGGGGCAGTCTGTGGTGGGGGGTCAGTGTATATGGGGACAGTCTATGGGGGGGGGGGGAAATCAGTGTATATGAAGGCAGTCTGTAAGCGTTGGGGGAATCACTGTATATGGGGGAAGTCTCTGTGGGAGTGAGTCAGAGGGAATTTACATCCCACCATACCCTGCATACACCCATCCACTCCCTGCAGAGAACTGACGTCGCCCAACACTACCCATTACACCCATCACACCCCAACATACCCTGCCAGCACATCTCATAGATCCCACCCTACTATACTCTGCATACACCAATCACATAAGCCCTACTGCACCTCTCACCACCCATCACACTCCACAATTCCTGCTTACACCCATCACACCCTTTGTACAGCTATGGCTCCCCCATAACCCCCCATAATACACTGTATACACCCCTTCTTCATTGTCACTACCCTTTACACCCTAATTGCTACTGTCGCCATGCAACCTCTCTCTCACTGGGGAAGGGGCGCACAGTTTTTGTGTTGCCTAGGGCAGCACAAAACCTAAATACACCACTACATCTGTTATGTGTATGTGTGCACACAGGGGGCACATTAGTACATACAGTTGTGTTCAAAATAATAGCAGTCAGACACCACTAACCTGATCAATCACTGTTTTTGGTAGAAATTATATTTCTACATGGCAAATAATTTACTAGCAGGTGTAGTAGAGTAATAGAAATCCAACAGACCCAACAGTCATGACATGCATGCTGCTGATTCTGTGTAATTGAATCACTAATTGAAAGGGGCATGTTCAAAATAGCAGTGTGGAGTTCTATTAGTGAGGTCATTCATTCTTTGAAAAACAGGTGGCAATTATTGCCCTTATTTAAGGAAGGAAGGCAGCAAATGTTGTACATGCTGGTTACAGTGCATTTCTCTTTGAAATTCTGAGGAAAATGGGTCGTTCCAGAAATTGTTCAGAAGAACAGCGTACCTTGATTAAAAAGTTGATTGGAGAGGGGAAAACATATAAAGAAGTGCAGAAAATGATAGGCTGCTCAGCTAAAATGATCGCAAATGCTTTAAAATGGCAACCAAAACCTGAAAAACGTGGAAGAAAGCGAAAAACTAACATTCGAATGGATAGAAGAATAGCCAAAATGGCAAGGACTCAGCCAACAATCAGCTCCAGGAAGACCAAAGAAGGTGTAAAGTTACCTGTGAGTACTGTTACAATTAGAAGACGCCTATGTGAAGCCAAGCTATCTGCAAGAAGCCCCCGCAAAGTCCCACTGTTGAAAAAAAGACGTGCTGAAGAGGTTACAATTTGCCAAAGAGCACATTGACTGGCCTAAAGAGAAATGGCGCAACATTTTGTGGACTGATGAAAGTAAGATTGTTCTTTTTGGGTCTAGTGGCCAGAGACAGTTTGTCAGACGACCCCCAAACACTGAATTCAAGCCACAGTACACTGTGAAGACAGTGAAGCATGGTTGCGCAAGCATCATGATATGGGGATGTTTCTCATACTACGGTGTTGGGCCTATTTATCGCATACCAGGGATCATGGATCAGTTTGAATACATCAGAATACTTGAAGAGGTCATGCTGCCTTATGCTGAAGAGGAAATGCCCTTGAAATGGGTGTTCCAACAAGACAACGACCCCAAACACACCAGTAAACGTGCAACATCTTGGTTCCAGACCAACAAGATTGACGTTATGGAGTGGCCAGCCCAATCCCCGGATCTTAATCCAATAGAAAACTTGTGGGGTGACATCAAAAATGCAGTTTCTGAGGCAAAAGCAAGAAATAGAGAAGAACTGTGGAATGTAGTCCAATCATCCTGGGCTGGAATACCTGTTCACAGGTGCCAGAAGTTGGTTGACTCCATGCAACACAGATGTACAGCAGTTCTCAGAAACAGTGCTTATACAACTAAATATTAATTAAGTGATTCAAAGGAAAGCAAAATCTTCAAACATTTTTCAGTTTATATAGTGAATGTTTGAGTTTGTAAAGAAGAATACAAACACTGCTATTTTTTTGAACAGTCTAATATTCACTTTTCTTCACTTTTTTTAGAGGAACAACACAAATTTGATATATTTTTCTTCATGTTTTGATTTGGAATAGAATGTGTAGTGTTCCCAATGCATTTGTGTGTATGGAAATAAAAGCTATTAGAAGGATTTTGAGCTTTATTCACTTTTTTCAACACACTGCTATTATTTTGAACACAACTGTATCTGTAGGGGAGAATTAAAGCTTATATTTAATTTAGTAATGGGTATGTAAAAAAAAAAAAGACAGTGATGACCAGGAATACTCTAGGTCTGTTTGTACACAAACTTTACTAAGTGGTTGTACATGTATGTAAATACAGTATGTTTGTTAAATAACATCAGGAAATACTAACTGCCCTGGTGACTGGCTGTATTTGGCTCCCAACTTTTTCAGCTGGCTTCTAGATCTCTGTGAGATTTGTCCAGCTCTGGCTAAAAATCTTGTTTATGGAAAGATTGAGAAGCAGAGTTCAATTTTTGGGAAGAGGTTGTAATAGGGTAGAAATCACTCCCGAAAACATTTTTCACTTTCAAGCAGCAATGGAAAACTCAGCCATATTTCCCCCAGCTGCTGTGTAGCAGAGATTGCGGTTTTAGCAGTAGTAACAAGCCTCCCATCACTCAAGAGCTAGCCTTCAGCACCACGCAACCAACCTTGGAGATCCATTGTTTTTTCCATAGACGTCTAAGACTTGACGGTGCCCTTGGCTCCTTGGCTTGAACTTGAATGAATTTTCAGGAGTGGGCTGCAGAACACAAAGCAGCTTTGGTGGTAGATCCTCTCGTGAGTGCTGATAAAACTGCTAATTAGAAGGGGATCAAAGTAGGAAGACCTTTGCCAATCAGCAGCAGGCATCTTAACAGGTTTCACAGTTTCTGCCTGAAAATGATAAAAAATAAAAGCTTTAATACCTAAAAACCTAACAGTATTTTCTCATGTTAGATCTTTAGGTGCTTCAGTGTTGAGAAAGCAGAAGTACATCTTTCTAGGATTGCTTGCCCTTGATTTGAAGCTTCGAAAAATCATAACACATATCTCACATTTTTGATGAAAAACTATAAATAGCTTTCGTAAAAAAAAAAGTGGAAGGTAACAAGCCGAGTTCCTTGACCAGCAGACAACAGTGCATTTGCATGAAAGTATATAGAATGATCTGTATGAAAAAAAGGTCTTGCCCTTAATAGCCCTGACTGGTCAAACACTGCATAGAATCGGTACAAGTCTTGCACAGCACATTAACAGCTCAAAGGCCAAGGTATTGTCAAACAGCATAATGGTCTCTGAAGCTGACATGCTCAAACTGCTTTGCGAGTTTATTTTGACATCAGCTCATTTATCACTCAACCTTAATAGCTGTAAAAGTGTTTGCCTGTTTTTCCCAGCCATACTGTACTGCTGAGACAGACCTGTAATCCTCCAGAGAGCCTATTATCTCTAGGGGAAAGCTTCCAAGCGATGGAGGAGGGGAATGCCCAGTGGAGCCTTTTCTACTGCTTTCTACACATTGAACACACAGTGTGGAGAGCTGCAATATGGATTATCTCTATTTACTGTACATGTACAAATGGTAATAGACAGGAAAAGCTGCACAAAAGTGTGACAGAAACTGTTCACTAATATGTCTTATACTATACACCAAAAACCAACTATTATAATTGAACCTTAGATCTTTGAATTCAGATGTACTGTTCAACCGTAATTATCCATATTCCCGAAAAAAGCTTTTAATTATTCAAGAAAAATCCTGTACTGAAAATAAAGCAATGTCTAGAATTTTAAAGATCACATCTATTTTTTAAGGTTATGAAATTTGGCAGAACAACAAGAACAAAGATGATTTAGGGCTCATGCACAGAGGGCTTAAGAAACGATGCTTCTCCAGGCGTCTAAACATTTTTTCTCCTGCCAGGAGAAAAATGCCAAAGAGGCTAAGCAAAGTCTCTGTGTACATGAGGCTTAAAGGATAAGTTCACCTTTCATAACATGTTACATGTTACACCCATATTTAGGATGTAACATATTGTGATCAGACCGGCCCCCACTCTCTTCGCTCCCCCCGATTTGACAGCTAGTAAGGGATCTTCCCCCCCCCCCTCACTAGCTGTCAAATTTTTAAAAATACACGGCTGTGCAGGGCTCCGCATGAGAAAACTACAAGTCCTGACAGCCTTAGCAGCTGTCGGCCTGTAGTTCTCAATGATCTACCACAGCACTGTGGAGCACCGTAGTAGTTCATTGAGTCTTCCCGTCAGTATATCTGCTTTCCCGTACATCGCGTACAGCCAAGCAGATATACTTACAGGGCTGCAGGAAACCTGCATGGCACCTGCGATCTACTGATCCCTGGTGCACTGGGTTACAGGCTCCTGCAACAAAAAATAATGTATATTTTTTGCATGCAAAAAATGTGCATTTATTATTTTTTTGTACAAAGGTAAACATATCCTTTAACAGTAAAAGAATGAGCTGCATGTATAATAAAGGCCCTAGGAGGCATTCTGCCGCTTGATTTAAGAAGAAACTTATCTCTGTAAGGTGTGCCCCAAAAAAAGGCAGACAGAGGGTAAGGAACTACTTGAGTATTGCTTGTGGATTTCCCAAACTTTCTACGATGGGAAAAAGAGATATCAATTAGCAAGAAGTGTTCAGGTAAAGAACACCCTCTGTGCTCAACCCATGAAGAATGAATTCACAAAAAATGATTGGTAAACCTGTGAATGCTTTTTTTAACAATACTATTCCATTATACGGGCTTTGGAATTTACAAATGAAACCGTTTAGAAATTGGATGAAAGGTTCAGCATTGTAAAATATGTTTTATAGTTAAATAGTAAATTTTTTATTAGAGGTGTACACATTAGACCAAAATGAGGGACAAATGAGGAAGAAAGGAACAGAGGGACTTTGTTGCAAAAGATGGACAGTCCCTCCAAGTCAGGCTATTTTTTTCCTGCAGCTGATCTTTTCCCGATTTACTTACCATGCCTTGTTCTACATTGTGTCTCTGTGTGGAGGTGGCCATCTTGGTAGAGGCAGAGCTTTGCTTCCTCGTGTTAAAGCCTCCAGCAAGAAGAACAGTGACATCACCGCCTCACACCAGATCTCCTGAGACTAGCATTTAGAGGAAGCAATACCTAGATCTAATACAGCAGATATATGGCTATGCATCTGTAGGCTCTCTTACATACCAGAAATAGCACTGCTATCTTTCAGGAGAAAAAAAATGTATGTCGTTCAGGGTACAATTAACATTTCCAGATGTTCCCTATAATATAGCAAGTCTTCAATTTTTGGTTCATTTTACATTTTAAGCTGAATTAGTGTTTAAACAATTTTAGATAGAACCAGATTTGACAGTTTTAATGATTTATTAATTATAGCAATGTCAACTATAGTTTATCTAACACAGAATTTTGCAATGTTCTTGGTACTTGGTAGAGCTGGTGGCATGGCGAAAAAAACCTGACATTTAAAAAACAGCATTCCATGTTTGTACTGTATATGTGTGTGTGTATTTGTACTAACTCTAACATACATAATATATGGTACCATAGTGACTCAGCACTGTTATGGAGTCCAAGTGCTGACATTTAGTAGCGTATTACTCAAACCGACTAGTTTTGAAGAGCACAAATGGATGTTGGGTAGACCAAATGTTCTGGCAATTACCAGAATTTGCCAGTCAGGACTTGGGAGAATGCCTCATGTATAAATACTGTCAAAAAGGAAGGTCATCATGTTTCTCATACCAATCAGTAATATCCCTTTTCATTTTATAAAAAGTTCTGCAAAATAGCTGAGATTATTTTTACAGGCAACACGTCAAGTTTTTCCTGCTGTTTTTTATACATATAAATAATACATATAAAAATAAATTTATACAATATTTACTAGAATGTGTAATGATATGGATTGATTCTGGGTCTGATATCCTATAGAGGTGAAGTGGAACTGCAGGAAGATACACGTAAATCACAAACAGTGGAAATTGTGCCCAACTTGACATACACCAATAATCAAACTACTCCATTTTTACCCCCATCTTAGTACAAACTTATATCCTAACTTATTAAGATTCCCCTCTCCAGTGCCCAATAGCTATGTGCAGCTTAATGATGATAAACTGCAGTGTAATGTTGGGCACACACAGTGTACAGAGTAAATGAAGAAGCTTGTTCAGTACTAATATCCTCCTGAAAACTGGTGAAGTGACTACGTAGGCCTAGTATCCAGCACAGCAAGATGCAGCATCTGTAAAGTGTAGAGAATGATGGCTTTTGGCGCTGCCACCTAAGAAAGGGCCACAGAAAAATCATATTAATAAGAAGCAGTAACTCTGTTCAAAGTATTGTCTATTGTATAAAGCCCAACTGTACAATTCCAAACTGTATAAAGCCTATAGAATGGACATAACGAGACCTTTGCATCTATTATCCTTAGTTAGGCAATAATGGATATCACTAAAATGTCAAACTATCTTCCTTAAAGACCAAAATAAAAGCCCCTTCCCTTCCACTCTGTGGTCCTATGATGTTATGGTCCCTCCCGGAAGACTCAGGACTGGATTGTCACGCGACCATAGATTTAGGTGAGTAAAAAAGGCCATGTAGGTAGTTATTTTATTTTTTATTTTCAATGGCAACAAGTGGTTGGGGGGGGGGGCAGAGAGGATCCTGGAGAGTAGCTTTAACTAAATAAAGGAATGAAAGCTGAGAACTTTCTATTTTGGCAGATGTTTTCCTTAATAGTGTCAAGATTTAATTCGAAAACCATACACAACCCTGAAGACTGTTGTCAATTAACCAAAGAAACCTAGCAATAAACGTAAAAGAACAACAGTCAGCGTACCTTGACAGTGTGACTGATTAGAAATAAGTCATTTACCAAATTGTTCTCAGCGGTCTCATAAGTGAAGCAAATTAACCAGAAAAACTCTTACCCACGCGCATCATTTTGCACACAAAAAGGGGAAATGGGCACTGCAACTTTGATGTCAGCTATAAAGGGATCAGCTTGAGACACTGTTCTTGACAACACACAAGTCAACCATTAAACCCAAGCAAAAGTAAAAAGGCAGTGGGTTAATTTCAACAAACTATAATGTTTGTATTATTTTTGTGACTACAAATGACAACTGCTTTTGCAAAGTGAACTGAGCCTATTCTCATTCATTTTATATTGGCATGTACAGTATGAGGTTTCCCCCATGCTAAATGGAAAACTCTGCAGATGGAAATATGCAGATTGCTAATCCTGACCTTCTAAGAGGACCAGTTTCCTGGAATTCTCCTTTTTCAGAATTTAGATTATTAACCTGCAACAAAATGCAGATTAGAAAGTGAGAATGCCTGATCTGCATACTTGTTTCTAGTAATTATCTCACAATGTATTGAAGCTACTGGATCAACATGGCATCCAGACAGCTAGCATTGAAAACTACAAAAGGTCAGCATTATTAGCCCCATATTTCTCTCAATGTGTGTTTCTTTAAAGCTGAACTCTGTTAGAAGGCTTCTTTAATCTAAAATCTAATATCTGCGTATTAACAATACTAATATTTATGCATATGTGGACCTTAGAATGAGTTGAATTGGTATATTTTGATTTGTTCAAGATTGGGAAAAATAAAATAAGACATTATAGAAGTCTACATGAGAATAAATATAAATATATATATATGCACACACACGCACATATATATACTGCGCAAAAAATTAAAGGAACAATTTTTAATCAGAGCATAGAATCAAGTAAATTTAAACTCCTGGGATAATGATCTGGTCAGTTAAGTAGCAGAGGGGGTTGTTAATCAGTTTCAGCTGCTTTGGTGTTTATGAAATTAACAACAGGTGTACTAGATGGGCAACAATGAGATGACCCCCAAAACAGGAATGGTTTTACTGGTGGAGGCCACTGAAATTTTTTTCCCTACTCATCTTTTCTGACTGTTTTTCACTAGTTTTGTATTGGCTAGGGTCAGTGTCATTACAAATAGCATGAGGCGATACCTGGACCCTACAGAGGTTGCATAGGCAGTGCAACTCCTCCAGGATGGCACATCAGTACGTGCCATTGCCAGAAGGTTTGCTGTGTCTCCCAGCACAGTCTCAAGAGCATGGAGGAGATTCCAGGAGACAGGCAGTTACTCTAGTAGAGCTGGACAGGGCCATAGAAGGTCTTTAGCCCATCAGCAGGACCGGTATGTGCTCCTTTGTGAAGGATGAACAAGATGAGCACTGCCAGAGCCCTACAAAATGACCTTCAGCAGGCCACTGGTGTGAATGTCTCTGACCAGACAATCAGAAACAGACTTCATGAGGGTGGCCTGAGGGCACGAAGTTCCCTAGTGGGCCCTGTGCTCACTGCCCGGAACCATAGAGCTCGATTGGCATTTGCCATTGAACACCAGAATTGGAAGGTCCACCACTGGCACCCTGTGCTTTTCACATATGAGAGCAGGTGCACTTTGAGCACGTGTGACAGATGTGATGGGTCTGGAGAAGCCATGGAGAATGTTATGCTGCCTGTAACATCATTCAGCATGACCATTTTGGTGGTGGGTCATTGATGGTCTGGGGAGGCATATCCATGGAGGGACGCACACACCTCTACAGGCTAGACAATGGCACCCTGACTGCCATAAGGTATCGAGATGAAATCCTTGGACCCATTGTCAGACCCTACACTGGTGCAGTGGGTCCTGGGTTCCTCCTGCTGCACTTTAATGCCCAGCCTCATGTAGCGAGAGTAGGCAGGCAGTTCCTGGAGGATGAAGGAATTTATACCATTGAATGGCCCCCCACGCTCGCCTGACCTAAATCCAATAGAACACCTCTGTGATATCATGTTTCGGCCCATCCGACGCTGCCAGGTTGCACCTCAGACTGTCCAGGAGCTCAGTGATGCCCTGGTCCAGATCTGGGAGGAAATACCCCAGGACACAATCCATCGTCTCATTAGGAACATGCCCTGACATTTTCAGGCATACATACAAGCACGCGTGGGGGCCATACAAACTACTGAGTACCTTTTTGAGTTGCTGCAATGAAATTTCAGCAAAATGGACTAGCCTGCTGCATTATTTTTTCACTTTGATTTTCAGGGTGTCTTTGAATTCAGTCCTCTGTAGGTTGATAATTTTAATTTCCATCAAACGATGGGGCATCCTTACGTTCCTAACATATTACCCAGTCCATATCAGTACAGATATCCAGCGTGATATTTTTCCAAATTGAGATTTGAAGTGTTTTCAAAGTGTTCCTTTAATTTTTTTGAGCAGTGTATATACTAGTGGTAGCCAGTAATAGAAGCAGACCAGTGTGTACAGATGGAGTCTTGTTGAGCAGCCTTGGTATGTTACAGTATAACACAGGCTCAATTAAACTGGACCTATATTAAAAATCTAAAATTTGTCTGCTTAACCTGGATTTAGTCATCCAGTTTAATGTGACAACTCAAAACAATAAAAAAAAAAATACAATACCTGATTAGAAGCATAAGAGCACATCCATACATTTGATAGTGCTTAGGCGCACTCTTCTTGTAGCCTCCAAGGAGCCTATCAGGAGCTTTAGAAAAGTACTCTGCCCACTCCTGTTTCTGATTACAGGAATATATTAATGAGACAGGGTCTAGGAATAGAAAGCACTACTCCACATAGACACTATGCAATAGGTAAAAAAATGAGGCTGAGCATGATATTTTTCTCCATTGAGATCTGATGTGTTGAGATCTGATTGATATATATACTTAATTAAAAGTTCCCCTGTTCAGAATTAATGTTTCCTGCATAAGTGTTTATTAGGTATGCAAGCTTTACACTGTAATATTTCTTGATTAAGACATTAATATATGGAATAACATTACATGATATATACAGAAATTGGTATATGTAATATTATTTGATTCAGATGATACATGCACAACATTCTCTTCTCTCAGCTTTGCCAGAAATTCCAAGGTAATGGAACAGTTTCATGTGCACTAGATTAGGTGGAGGACTATTCTGTGAGTTGCCAGCACAGAGCTACTAAACTTAGATATAACTTAAGCAAGCTGAGATGGATGGGGTAAAAAAAAAACTGCACTTTCTGAACACAAAGAAACTTTTGCAGCACACAAAAAGATCACTCTGACACAAGAACACATGAAAAGGTAGTATGCCCCATTAAATTGTTGACGTTTTCAACATATTTGAACAGGCAACCTTCAGATAGTCATGTAAACAGTGTCTACAGAAAAATGTGACACACTTCAATAAAAACACAAAGAAAGTTTGCCTTTTCAGTCACTTATTCAACAAAAATATCAATAGTATATTGTACTGTGGAAGAGTTAAGTACACCCTTTAGCTTCAGAAGCTTGTATTACCCCCCATTAGATGAAATTAATATTTGTAGGTGTTTTACGTAGCTTTTCAACAGTCTATAGTTTTGACCACTCCTTCATGCAAAAACTCTTCAGCTGCAAGATGTTTGTGATTTTCCATCTTTGAACTGCCCAATTTCAAATTCCCCACACCATTTCAATGGGTTTCACATTAGGGATTTGACTAGGCCAGTCCATAAATATCTATTTCTTCTTTCTGAGCCTTTCCTTGATGGATTTGCTAAAGTGCTTCAGATCACTATTTTATTAAAAGATCAATTTCTGGTTCAGCTTTAACTTTTGGAGAAATTGGCCTCACATGCTCATCAAGCACACTTTGATATACTTGACAGCTGGTATGAGGTTCTCCTGAAACGCTTTCTTCAGCATGCACCAAACAAGTCTACTGTTACTGTGGCCAAACAACCCTCTCGTTAATTCATCAGTTCACAACTGATTGATTTCAAGTCATTTCGTGATCTTTTTCATCTCTTGCCAGACTTATAGTCATCCACAACTTTCTTTATGCCAAAATCAACAAAGAGAACAGCAGACCTTAGATTTCTGGGTTTAAATAAGACTGGTTGCACCCACATACTCCCTAAGGAAGTTCTAATTACTGACACCTTATCTCCAACATCTGATTCTAATTAAATACATTCAAAGAGGTGCTAAATGTAGGGGTGTACTGACATTTAATGTGACAAATATGTATTTTTATTCACTTAGAAATGATAATGAATACACCATGTCAATTTTTATGTGACATTTGCTTAAATACATTGCCTTTATCTGTAAGCACTTTTCAAATGAAGATCTAATGTTTGCCTGATGAAACATGTTAAAAACACCAACAATTTCCATGGGGTGCACTTACTTTTTCAGCTGTCTGTAAATGTCAGTTGTGTATGTAGTTGCTTACCCAGAGGTTTCATGACACAGTTAACAAAGCTATCCAGACTTTCGAAAAAAGAAATTCAATGGTAGTTGCTCATTTTTGTCTCTTTTTAACTTAATACGGGGCCTTACAATGTCAATACAGAACACGATAAATTAGAGATTTAGAGGTGAGGTGTCTCTCATCTAATCATACAGCTGTGTATAAGTAATTCTGGCAAGTATTTGCAAGAGTCTCTATAAAATTACCCATATGGGAGCCAAATTCAGATATTTCCCTATAAGGTCGGCTTTATGTTTAATTGATAGTGCAAGGCAGTGGCTGGAATTGAAAACCGCTATTGGACTAAAGGCTAGTTATGGATCCGCCTACTGCCGTGCACTGTCAATCAACAGCAAGGCTGACCTGATGAGGAACTAGTCTCTCAGTTCCCCATCAGATTCCGTCCACCCATAGTACAAAAAACACCTCAGCTATACGCCTGTCAGCGTGACGAGCCAATGTCAAAATCCTCATTGCAGCCAGCTGGAGACTGGAAACATCATAGATTAATGTACATTTGCCAGCACACCATGGATCTTCAAGTAAAAAAAAAAAGTGATCACATCACAACAAAAGACTGCAGTGTTTCGAGGCTGGGGGGACCCCTTCATCAGGCATCTTTTGGATTTTGCTTGATGATCCTTGATTTGATTGATCTGTTAGTGTGACAGGCATAGTAGCAGGGAGAGGGAGTGTGCACTTTAAGAAAGGATTGTCCAATATGGTGCCTTAGTGCCCAACATCGTCATAAACCACTGTCAGAGACAGATACATCAACTGGCTGCAAGCACTTTTGGTGCTATGACCCAATGGTATTCTAAATGGTGCTTAGGGCACCCTCTATGAATTCTCCTGATAGTGTGTAATTAACAACAAAATGACTAATCCATGAATGGCAAATATTTTGAGCCTGCATCAATACTTAGCTGCTACTACAGTATATAAGGAAGCTACCACTTCAGACTAGTTTTAAAATTTAAATTTAAAATAGAACTCCAGTCTAAATATAGTGAAGGATAATGTTTTAGAAAGAGAAGCGACAAAAGTTACAAAACAAAAATAGCACTTACCTACGTTGTTTGTAAAGGAAGAAAAAGCTACTGTGCAGTTCTGTATGTGATGCATTAATCATTATATGTCGGCAACTCATCCCCCCACCCTACTGCCTCATGTTGACTGATCTCAGAGCTGCAGAGCTATATAGGGGACATTCATATATATTACCTCCTGGGAGCTGATTTTTTCCTGGTTCGAACCTGTCAGTTGTGATATGCTGTAAAAGGCTGTGGGCCAATAAGTAGCACAGTATCACCATATACATAATTTTAAAACAGAAAGGGTTCATTTTTTACATTTATAATGGTGTTATGCAATGTGACTGTGTTAGACACAAATTTCACTTATCAGAATTCTGCGTAAGGCTTGATTCACATATATGCATTTTGCATTTGATGCTTTCTCCAGTGCTTTTTTGCAGTTTGTTTTGTGTTTTTCTACACGCAATTTTGATGCATTTTTTACGCATTTTACCGCGTTCTGCATTTTGTTCAGCTCTTTTTTTTGTTGTTGAAGTGAAATTTTTTTCGTTGCTGGGCAGAATAAAAATCCAAATGTGGCAAAAGAGCAGTACCATGCATTTCAGTAGCTTCTCCACTGAACTCTATTGTAGCAAATTTGCTTCTTTTAAAAAAGTCCCTGACCCTTTCTAAAAACACAGCGGCTCAAAAAAACATAGATGTGAACATGTTCCATAGGAAACCATGTTAAATGGACTGTAGTGCGTTTCTGCACAAATGTGCATTTATTATTTTTGTCCGAAGGAGCCTGAAAAGCATTGCACCAGTGATCAGTAGATTGCTGATGCCATGCAGGTCTCCTGCAGACCTGTCAAAATTTCTGCTTGTCGTACAGGATGTACGGCCAACCAGATATACTAACAGGAAGCTTCAATGAACTACAACGGTGCTCCACAGCGCCATGGTAGTTCATTGAAAACTACAAGCTGACAGTTGCTCAGGTTGTCGGGACTTCATTCACGGCAGTTCATTCACTTACGGAAGTCCGTGAATGAATGATACGGCCATGTGGGTGGAGCCCTGCACGACCACGCTGTTATCAAATTTTTACAGATAGTACAGGGAAATTTCACCCCGGACTACTGTATCTGTCAGAGGGAGGGGGAGGGCGGCGGCTGTGGTTATGGGAACATGTTACATGTTCCTCTCTAAAAACGGGTGGAACATGTAACATGTTCCAAAAATGAAACTACCTTTTAATTTAATCTGTATATATGTAAGCAGGGCATTTTTTCAGCGGGAACGTTGGGGAACGCAGTTCTGGCACCTCCAGCACTGAAAATATGTAATGGCAAGGGGTCCTGGAGGATCTGTTGTTGCTGGCAGCTAGTGGATCTATTGTCACTGAAGGGTATCTATTTTTGTGTGGTGGTCTATGGTTGCTGGTGAGGTCTATTGTTGCTGGTGGGGGGACATATTATTGTTGGTGGTCAATTGTTGCTGGAAGGGATCTGCGGTTGAGGGAGGGGTCTATTGTCTATTGCTGCTGGCTGCTGGAGAATCTATTGATGCTGGCTGCTGGGAGATCTGTTGTAGCTGCTGGGGGTCCATTGTTGTTGTGGTGGTATTTTGCTTTAGGGGTCCATTGTTGCTGGAGGAATCTATTGTTGCCGGGTGGGGTCTAATGCTGCTGACTGCGGGGGATATATTTTTTTTATCATTAACAAATTCCATACAAATTATTTAGCACCACAAAATGATACTTGGCTCTGTATTCTCTAAAAGGGGAGGTAGTGGGAGGTGGGTGGATGGGGGGTGACCAAGTGAAGGTGCTTGGAAGTGGGTAGGGCTGTGGAAACAAGAGGCGGCTCAGAAAGGGGGAGTTCCTGCACCCATTTTTTGAGAAAAAAGCAAAATTGTAAATGTTAGCACAAGCGTTATATGCATACAGGGAAAGGTAACTTCTTAACCAGAATCTTGCTGCCAGCAAGATCCTGCATAGATCAATAAGCCCAGAATATAGCTATTTGAATGAGGCCTAAAAGTAGGAAAATGAAGGATTAGTCTGAATTTAAATCAATTTAAGTTAAAGCCAGCTGGACAAAGGTAGGCTCTTGCACAACATTCTTGCACATTATGGCACACTTACCTAAAAGAGTGCCCATTGCTGATGCTCTAAGATACCGATCCATCCCACGCAGACACCATCTTTTCAACTTCTTCCAGGTCACCCATCGCTCCTTGTTGGCCACTGTTACATATTCTCCGTTTTCATACTCAGCATCTAATGCAGTGGTTCTTAACCTTTTTGGAGGTACTGAACCCCACCAGTTTCATATGCGCATTCACCGAACCCTTCTTAATTGGAAAAATAAAATATGATTTTTAAAATTCAAAACATAGGTATATATTTATACATAGGTGCACAAAATGAACAAAACCATTAAGAACAAAGAACAAAACCATTAAAACATGATTTTCACACAAAAACAAAATAATGAATATTTACCGCAAATCAGTGTGACTTCTGCCGTTGTCTTTCAGAGGCCAGTTCAGAAATGCGCGGCATTACCTTGGCAAGTGCCACTCTCATGTCATTTTCGCAACAAAGTCTGTTCCTTTTCTTCGTCTTTATGTCCAGCATCCTCGAAAAGGATTGCTCGCAAAGATATGTTGTAACAAACGGTATGAAAATTCAACCCCCATAGTAATTCATCCCCCATATAGTAATTCATCCCCCATAGTAATTCATCCCCCATATAGTAATTCATCCCCCATATAGTAATTCATCCCCCATAGTAATTCATCCCTCATAGTAATTCATCCCCCATATAGTAATTCATCCCCCATATAGTAATTCATCCCCCATAGTAATTCATCCCCCCATATAGTAATTCATCCCCCCTATAGTAATTCCTTCCCCATATAGTAATTCATCCCCCATATAGTAATTCATCCCCCATAGTAATTCATCCCCCATATAGTAATTCATCCCCCATAGTAATACATCCCCCATATAGTAATTCATCCCCCATATAGTAATTCATCCCCCATATAGTAATACATCCCCCATATAGTAATACATCCCCCATATAGTAATTCATCCCCCATATAATAATTCATCCCCCATATAGTAATTCATCCCCCTTAGTAATACATCCCCCATATAGTAATTCATCCCCCATATAGTAATTCATCCCCCATATAGTAATACATCCCCCATATAGTAATTCATCCCCCATATAATAATTCATCCCCCATATAGTAATTCATCCCCCATATAGTAATTCATCCCCCTATAGTAATTCATCCCCCATATAGTAATTCATTCCCCATATTAATTCATCCCCCATATTAAGTCCCCAAGTCCCCCCTGTGTCAATTCACTTACCTTTGCTCCGCGCGTTCCTCTCGCTGTATTCTCGCGCCGTTCCGGTCTTCAGGGCGGACTGTGAGAGGAGCCTAGCTCCTCTCACGTTCGTCACGCTGCCCCGCCTACACACATCCTGACAGCCAATCACTGGCTATCAGGATGTGAGTGGCAGCGAGACTGGCCAATCATTGCATTTGAGTCCCTGCCGCCCGAGAGGAGGGAGGGGAGCGGGCGCCCGGCACACAAGAGCCGCGGCTTGCCGACCACTGGGCATGTCATCACAAATCATATGAGTCGGGTGTGGGTCACCTCCGCCGAACCCCCGAGACTGACTCACCGAACCCCTGGGGTTCGATCGAACCCAGGTTAAGAACCACTGATCTAATGGCTGTGTTTGCTGCACAGCACACATGCTGCACAGTTTACACAGAGAATAGAAAAATGCTATGGGGAAGAGAAAAAAACTTTTTGGGGGAGAAGAAACTTTCCCTGTCTCTCCTGCTAAAAAAAAACCCTTTCTATTTATTTATATGAGCAGTTTAAAAGTAGATCTACACTACAGATGCTTTACAGGAACACTGAGCGATTAGGAAGTCACGTGGGGGGGGGGGGGGGGGGGTCCTGGCATACAAAAACCTACCTGTTAGGAACGACAGGTTCCATAGTTGTGGGTAATGTTTCCAGCCATGGCTGCACCAAGGCTTCATTGAAAGAATGCTGATGTTAAAGTGTGTCTAAACCCAAGTAGTAGTGCATGTTGTGCATGCGCAGCTCATTGTGCATTCAGTAGGAGACTGCAAACAGGCAGAGGAGACATAGGGGGAGATTTACTACAGCTGGTTCATTCAGAATCTCATGTGCCTATCAGGGGCGGACTGCCCATTCGAGCACTCGGGCACTGCCCAAGGGCCTGGAGTCAGTAGGGGGCCCCATGAAATGCCCCTGGTACCTTTTTATAGGCTTTTTTGGGTGTGATTTGAGTGTGGTCAAGGACACAGGGGCCCCATGATCCCCTATTGCCCGGGGGCCCCATGAGTTGTCAGTCCTCCCCAGGTGCCTATGCATGATAACCAATCAGCTTCTAATGTCAGCTTGTTCAATTAAGCTGTAGCAATAAAACCTGGAAGCTGATTGGTTTCTCTGCAGAAGTGCACGAGATTCTGAGTGAACCAGCTTTAGTAAGTAGTAGCATGCCCTTTTCTGCAATAAAGAGCTGTCTGCTTACAGTTTTTTGTTAATCAGTTTAGTTGCACTTTATGATGTCTACTTCAGCTCACATGATCATTATTGGAGCATATGCTTCCAACTTATTGATAAGTTTTTACACCTTGGGGCTCCTCCACCCTACCTGTCTGATGTCTCAGAATTTCTCTGAAGCTTTAATAGTGCTCGAATGCATGTACATTTGCACAGTTGATTGGCTCTGATATTGGTCCAACTAGTCTGCTTTCATACGAGAAGGGTGTATTCCTGGTGATTTTGAAGCATTGTATTCAGGCGTACTATGGACGTATTATATGGATTTACAGGCATTTTTGTATGTGCTTCAGAAGTTTGTTTTTTTGGGGCTGAGCAAGGGGAAGAGAGCAGTTCTATGGGAGAAGAGGAATTATTCATGTGTAAAAATGTGCGCAAAAACACATGCATTGTCATTTACCAGCATTCCCATTAAAGTCTATGGTATCGAAAATGCCTGAATATGCTAAAAAAAGTTTAGGTACTAGTGTAGAGCGTAGAGCATAGAGTGATTGAGCGTACAGATGTGAACAGGAACAATTAGAACGAACGGGATTCTGCATAGTCAGGTGTAGGGAAACGAGCAGAATAACACTCCAGTATGAATGGGGGCTTAAAGCGTAGTTCCAGCCACTTTTGTGATTATTAAAAGTCAACAGCTACAAAAACTGTACCTGCTGACTTTTAATAAACACACACTTACCTGTCCCGGGGTCCAGCGATGTTCTCACCCGCGCCGTCTCTTCTTCTTCTCTCCACGGCACTGGCATCTCAACTGTGGGCACCAGGCTGTGACAGCTTGCGGCTTCACAGCCAGGTGCCCACTGCGCATGTGCGAGTCGTGCTGCGCTTCCTGATTGGTCCAGCAATCTTCTAGGACTAGGAGGAGCCAACAGCACGTGTGACTTTCTGCACCGCCGTGACCACGAGGAGGTCCGGCGATCCCTTATTGTGCCGGGTCAGTACATGTTTGTTTTATCTCTCTGTCCACCTAAATGCTGGCAGTGTGTTTCTATGCATGTACCCCTGGTTGTTACTTTCTGCTTGTGATCAAATAAATCAGCTTGAACCTACTACACTATTGGCACTCCCTCTCTGTTTTGACCCTCTCTCTGAGGGTTTCAGATCTACAGCAGCTGGTTCCTAGTGCATCTTGTGTCCAGGAGAGGAAGCTCATCCATCTTCATGCACTGGTTGTGAGTGCTCTCTAGACCTTTCTGCATACTACTACACCCAAGGTTGATGATCCACCTGGGAGGGATGATCCGTAGGTCCGTGTGTCTGGCTGATTACCTGGATAGATGGTCATATACATGCGCATATTTAATGCGCGGTCGGTGAGTGCGCAATTTATCTATACGGTTCCAGTCACCTATTTTACATAGAGGAGATTTTCACGTCAAGTTTTCTGCAATCTTTTCACGCTCATGAAGAATTTATGAACTTTATGCTCTCTTATTTGGTATATATTTGGTTTACAGCGCTGCACTATATATTTTTATTAGTCTTCTAGGACCTGTGTAGGTTCCCAGGAGACTATGGGAAGAAGGAGGGGGCTCCTTTTGCCGCAGCGAACTGAAGTGGAAGTGGGTGCCTGCCAAAACCAGGTACCCTCTCCCCCCCAAAAGGTGCCAAATATGGCAGTGGAGGGGGGGAGGAGGCAAACAAGCAGAGCTTCCACTTTTGGGTGGAAATCCACTTTAAGTAGTAACTATGAGGGTTATCGAGAGGAAATCATTTATAGAGAATAACTTTTACATCAAGAGGTATCAGAAGAAAACTAAACTAAAACTTAGAAGTCATAAGACTGGATTATATTTTCGGGTTAAGATCTGGAGCTACCCCAATAATGTAAAATCTGTGTTGGGAAAAGTTACATTTTTTAAATTTCTGTCCCATTATACTACTGTGTACTGTATACAGCCCATGTTACTAAGACCTGTTTTTTTCCATTGAAGAATGGAAAATTGAGATGTTGGTGCAAGCTCTGCCAAAGGCAACTTGGTTGGCAAACTGGCTATCAAATGCAGAGGTTCTGTTTTTAAGAAAAAAAATCCAGCTACATTTACAGTAACAATCAGTAGTGAAGAGGCTGTTGATCAGCAAATCAATAATTTGTGACTACATAAATATGGTTCACAGCTAAAGTGCCATTTTCAGAGGTTTGCTTACATGAGATGCCCTCCTAATAAAAAGACAAGTACGAGTTTTAATAATTGCTCTCAACTCATTTTAAAACAACAACTTGATTTGAAGAAAATCTGAGATCCTTCATTTTACCGTTAAAACAAAAAAGGTTTAATGGCAGCTAATGTTCACCAAGGAATGTGCTTATCACATACGGCAGGAATCAATACATGAACACTTAGCAGTCGCATGCCCTGTATCATCGGTGTGTTGTCTGCTAATCTGTAAAATGCTTCCCTCTGTCATCTCAGTGACCTGGTGTACTATAATGGAGCTTTATTTTTGTGCTAAATGACAGTGTAAGGCTTAGCTTCCAATAAACAGCAGTAACAAGGCAACAGATGGGATCTGTAACGGCAAAGGTGTTCTTGGACACAGTGTCATCAAATTTATGGTCTTTAGAAACTGGCATTCAGTGAACATCAACAAACCAGATGTCTCGCTAAAGGCCGTATACTCAGCTAATGAATGCAAACAGTTGTTGTAACATTACTGACATTGTAATCAGCACCCTTACTGAGCATATATTCAGCAAATGAAAATCAAATGCAATATAGGCCATCTAGAGACAGTGCTGTGTTTTTGGGGTTCTCAGATGACCCACTGACTTAGAGTGTTATAAAAGTAATTAAGTCCAAACTATTTTTGTGTGGTGGTCTATTGTTGCTGATGGGGATCTATTGTTGATGGGGGTCGTTGTTGCTGGAAGAGACCTACTGTTGACTGCTGGAAAGTCTATTGATGTTTCCTGCTGGGGGATCTGTTCTAGCTGCTGGGGGTCTGTTGTTGCTAGGGTAGTATTTTGGAGTTCATTGTTGCTGTAAGAATCTATTGTTGCTGGGGGGTCTAATGCTGCTGTCTGCGGGGGATCTATTTTTTGCTTGTTATCAACAAATTCCATACAAATGATTTAGCACCACAGAATTATACTTGGCTCTGTATTCTCTAAAAGTAGAGGTACTAGGAGGTACAAGAAGTGACTCAAAAGAGGGAGTTTCTGCACCTATTTTGTGAGAAAAAATAGCCCTGATGGGAACACATGCAATTTTGCAAGTGCGAATGGAGATTGAGAGGTGAATTCATCTATGTGGCCAAAAATACCCAGTGCATTAACAAGATAACATTTGTTTTGAGCAAATATCCAAAATATATATATTTTTTAGTACAAAAGTAAACATAGCGTGACAGGAGAACTCAAATCCTTCTAGTTTTTGCTAGAATAGCCATGATTAACTGCCTGCAGTCCTTTCCTACTACCTTTAGGGTTCCTCTAGACATCTGAGGATGCTCGGATGTGGATGCGCTGCATATGGCTAGCAGGTACTCAAGGCTGGCAGTTTGATTTGGTGATACATCATGTCTGTTCGTAAAGAGGAGAAAGAGAAAAGTAACAGCAGATACTGCTGGTGCAGGCTTCTAGTGGAGCGCAAATATACAGTACTTAACTCAAATTGTTAGACAGTGTAATTTATTTTTGGTGTTTTTTTTTTGTTTTGTTTTTTTTTTTTTTGCTGGCTAGCTAATGAGATTATAGTCTGAACCCACCTGAGCTATTCCGCCTGCAAGCTTTCATTGCACATTGGCAATCATACGTGGCAGAGGTACTCCTTGCCCTGCAGCTGGACATATATAATTAGCATGATTGGCGGTGTGCAGTGACAGCTTTCTGGCGGGATAACTCAGGTGGGTTCAGACTATAATCTCATTAGCTAGCCAGCAAAAAAAAATCTGAACATGGCTGAGCTCATCCCTGCTAGTGAGTGTGATGGGAAATGCATGTTTCGGTCTGTGCAAAGGCCTTCAATGTACACCTTACTTTAAAGGCTTTATATCTCAGTAGCCTATACACAGAGAAAAAGACAGTGCAACTGACTGCAGGGTTCCCCCTTACATTAGAGTTCTCCTTTGCATCATACGGCACAGAGTTTCTCTTTACATTGGAGTCTGCAGGGTTTCCTTTTACAGTGCAAAAGGGAACTCTGCAGACCCTGATGTAAAGGGGAAAGCTGCAGATTGTGATGTAAAGCTGAACACTGTGGAACATGATGTAAGGGGGAATGCTGTGGACTTTGGTGTTAAGGGGAACACTACACACCATGATGTAAAGAGGAACTCTGATGTTAGGGATCTCTGGTCACCAGAGCCCCCCCTTACAGAGTCCCCAGAGTTCCTCTTACATCAGAATCCACAGAGTAACCCCTTACATCAGAGTCCTCAGAGTTCTCCTTTACATCAGAATCTACAGTGCAAGGGAGACCTCTGCGGACCATGATGCAAAGGGAGCTCTGATGTAAGGGGAAATGCTACAGTCTTTGGTGTAAAAGGGAATGCTGTGGAATTTGATGTAAAGGGGAACACTGCAGACTGTGATTTAAAGGGGGTCGGTCTCTGGTCACCAAGCCCCCCTTACACCAGAGTCCCCCTTTACATCAGAATCTGCAAGGTTCCCCCTTACAGTGCAATTGGGATCTCTGTGGACCAGGATGTAATGGGGAACTCTAATATAAGGGGGACACTGTGGACCCTGATGTAAAGGAGATTATAAAACAGCAGGATATGTAGTGTTTGGAGTTGTAGTACAGCAGAATATGTAGTGTTGAGAGTTGCAGTACAGAAGACTATGTACTGTGTATATATAGAGGGATGCTTGGAATTGTAGTACAGCAGGTTATTTAGTGTTGGAAGTTGTAGTACAGCAGGTTATGTAGTGTTGGAAGCTGTACTACAGCAGACTATGTACTGTGTATATATAGAGGAATGCTGGGAGTTGTAGTACAGCAGGTAATGTAGTGGTGGGAGTTGTAGTACAGCAGGATATGTAGTGTTTGGAGTTGTAGTACAGCAGAATATGTAGTGTTGAGAGTTGCAGTACAGCAGACTATGTACTGTGTATATATAGAGGGATGCTTGGAATTGTAGTACAGCAGGTTATGTAGTGTTGGAAGTTGTAGTACAGCAGGTTATGTAGTGTTGGAAGCTGTACTACAGCAGACTATGTACTGTGTATATATAGAGGAATGCTGGGAGTTGTAGTACAGAAGGTTATGTAGTGGTGGGAGTTGTAGTGGGGCAGGCTGTTTAGTGCTGGGAGTCGTAGTGTCAGTCATTCTCTCTCCTCTGACTTTTTTTACTGCCTCATTAGGACACACATACACATATCCACACACCAGTATCTGGTCTCTCCCCTCCCCCCACATGCACCTCACATCCAGGCCCCCAGCAGCTACTATCTCCGTCACCTTCTCACCCACCACAGACCACTTGACCCCACATCACCCGCCTGCCACACTACACCAGGGAAGACAAATTAGCCTCTGCCAGAAGTTGTGTGGCTCCTCGTGTCATAAATTCTAGTCTGGTATCTGAAGCCTAAAATGGTGCTGTCCTTGGTGAAGCTGGTGGTGGGGTGTGCAGTATGGGGAAGGGGAGACTCCAGTGATCAGACAGTGTGGGTGATGGAGGGAGGTCAGAGCGGTGTACTGGGTAACGGATTTAAAAAAAAAAAATTCATACAGACGGGCACCCCTCTAAGACAGGCAACTGTGAGCACATGCCTTCAGTGCCTATTGGGAAATCCGGCCCTGCTTACTTTAAAAATAAATTAGACATTTTTTTGGTTCAGCTTTTCTAATCTGCCTGAATAATTGTTCCTTCCTAGATAGGTCATGCACAGGGTCCATGGACCTGAAACTGTAAAAAAAAACAGATTGTACAAATATCTCATGTCTAAAGGCAAACCTTAGATCTTTGTGTATAATTTCATGAAATAACACTAGTGGTAGCCATATATGACCTTACACTATTTCATTCATTTTTAATATTCAAAGCAAACTCACCTATCCATCTGTATTGCCATGCTTCCTTTTTTTAATGAGAAAACACTTTGAACCCCTCCCAGCATTTATAGCCACGGCCATGTGGAGTAAGGGCTGATTATTCATGTTGTGTTTACTTCCTTGAATCTATCTGCATATAGCTCAAGCATGCAGGCAGGAGGGAGTGCTTAGCTGAGAAATCCCCTCCTCCCCTTCTTCAGATGAATGCAGGACACTAGCAGCATAACAATTAAAGAAGAACTCTAGGATTGGCAAAAATAAAATCATCACATAACATTTTTTAAATCCGTACCATTTAGGAGAAAAGTCTAATTGAATTTTCATGACCTCATCTTTGTAATTGAAAAGATAACAGCATCTGCTCTGCCAAGGAGTAGGTGTAACAGCAGGAATTACATCATGTCCTCTCCTCTGCAATAAAAGGAAACTACAGTTCCCATCAACCACAGGGAATTGTACACCTGTACATGTTGAATGTGTCTTGGAGAGTGTTGGTCCACCTACCACTGTATGTTGGACTGAATGACATTACTGCTTCCTGGAGAAAGCACTACAGAAGGGATGTGCCAAGACCAGTGGCTGGGGGATAGTAGGCATAGCAGCCATCGGTCTTACAAACAGAAAACCAAAGAGAATTGGTGGTTTGATTTGAAAATGAAAAGGCTATTTAAAAGCAACTACTGAGTGAACCAGGAAATGGATGACATATTCAAGGCAGGAAATCATCAACAAGGACATGTAAAGAGGTTTTTGCCCAGAGTTCTGCTTTAAATATAATGTTGATTTAGAGAGTGAAGTTTCTCTTTAAGCAACTGTTGCAACAGTTGTTCCCTTCATGACTTTCCTAGAGGGCAACAATAAGCACCTCTAGACAACCTTTTATTACCAAATCAGGTAAATGCTAAGAAAAATAAACAATGGTAGAACAGGCAACAGTCAGATCTGTACTACACGTATGTATGGAAATGAGAGCTCTTTATAAAATACTACACGTAATACACAGCTTGTCTGACATATAAGAATGTAGTGTCAGAATTCATGACAACATGAGAAATAGTCTGCACCATAAGTGACCTGGTTTCTTCTTTTCCAGGGTTCTGCTGATTCCTACACAAGTCGTCCATCGTTAGACTCCGACGTGTCACTGGAGGAGGATCGTGAGGCTGCCCGCCGCGAGGTGGAGAGGCAGGCTCAGCAACAGCTCGAGAGAGCCAGGGTATGAATTTACTTTTTTAAACAGCATACTATTTAGGAATGTTTTTTAGTGTCAATTTCTGTAACTAAAATCTAAATATACAGTACCCAGTTTTGCTAAGCCCATTTTCTTTGCTCTGTTACACATTTTGCTTAAAGTATATGTACAGCCAAAACTTTCTTTTTCTTGGAGTAGGAAAGGGTTAAAATCTCTATCAGTTTATTTTTTCTTCTGTATCCTATTGTGGAGATCTGTCTTTCTGTTCTGTTGTAGAGATGCAACAGGAAATAAGAGGAAATCTTGACAAACTGAGAGGAAATCCTCCTGTAGACAGTTGTCACCACAACCTCTCAATCCAGTTAAAACTGTAAAATTCTAATTTCCTATCACTTTTTGTCTTGATATTAACAGTCACCAGTAAAAACAGAGAGGGTGAATGTACTTAGTGTGGTTACACCTAGCAATAAAAATTTGACAGGAGTTTTAATCCTTCCCTACTCTATCCAAAACAAAAAAAGGTTTGACTGTACTGTGTTCTGACAGTTTTCCGAATACAAGATGCCGATAGGGCCACCATTGGTTGAATTTCAGAATGTTTATCAGAAACCAGATGACGTCCGTGCCATGTTTGGCCAGCTTTACTCCTCTTTCTCTAATCTGCTAATACCGGTATTTGGTGATTGCTCTGGCCATGAAGCATGTGGGAAGGGATAGTCCTCACCCCAATGTAAGCTGCAACTGACTCTGCTTTTCCATTCTGCTTTTTTTTCTCTTGTACCGAATTATTTATTATTGTTGATCCTACACTTTGTTCTTTTGTGTTCTGCATTTGGCTATAATAGCTGTAAATCAACTAGGCAATCAAACTAGGCTTGTCTACAGCAGGCCTGGGTAAATTCTTGGGTGATTGAGAGGAAATGGCTACTTAGATATTTATAGTCTATCTAAAAACTGTTGTAGCACCCTCATAGTTTAGCAAGGGGGAACTAGACCCTAATGGTTAGTGAGGAGCTGGTTAGCAGCTCAGGTGAGATAGCCAGAGGGGTCACATTCTGGTCAGGACTGAGAGACTTTATAGGCCAGCCCCTCTGGAATTTCCCCCTGCTCCAAGGTTTTCAGAGGTGGGCCTTAGGAGGCAGTGGGTGGATCTGAGGAGTGTTTGGCCATACTCTTGAAGGACCTCAGCTAATCCCCAACAGGAGGCTTGGCAAGGGACTGAGACTCCTTTAAAAGTGGAAGAGCCTGCTCAGTAGGAGGAGTATGGTGGTGGGAGAGGAGTGAGAAGCAGGAAGATGTGAGGCTGGAGGAAGAAGGCTGCCAGGAGGCCTAGTAGGATGGGGCCTCCCTGCGAGCCTGGAGCTGGAAAGGAGGAAAACCTGTATGGCAGAAAAGGAGCAGCCCCTGGGCATATAGGAAAGAAGCACTCTTGTGGGAAACCAGATTAGCCTCCTACTAGTGACTGTTACCCATTTAAAGGAGCAAGAACCAGATTCCTGCTCAGGAAAGAAGTCTCTAGATTACTGGGTGAAGAGGAGTTTATCTATGGTCTGGGGTAGTATAACTGGAGCTGCTGGTTAGCACTCCAACAGAGACTGTGACAAAGATGAGAAGCTGTGAATAGTTTAGGGCGTTGTCCTAAGATTTTGGTTCCCTTGGGCATCCTATACATTCCTTACCCCATCCAAGTTTATTCCCCTAAATACAATAACAAAACAAAATGCTCAAGGCTTGATTTCTGTCTCCAGATGGAAGCTTGTGTGGGAAATGCTGAATGACTGTCTATGCAGGACTATAGGGAGACCCAAATTCATCAGCAATCCTTAAGGGGGTAGTGCTACACTATAAATTCCTACTTTCACTGCTAACTGGTCATTCCATCCAAAAATCTTTTCATGTGATTTGTACTCAGGTAAGTTCTGTATATACGCCACCATTACTGACCTCTCCTTGTAGTCAGCTGACTGTCATGCTAATCCGAAGACTAGGAATTACTGGGCAAGTATGCAGATCAGGAGTTCTGGCCTGTTGCATGTTTGTTCCTATATTTTGCTCTTAATTATTATTGGATTTTGGTGAGCTTGGTGAAGTTTATTTAAGTATTGTCAGGGATCCGGGTGTGACCAGAAATGTGTGGACTGACACAGGGAAGTAGCAGGCTTCAGGAACACAGGCGTAGTCAGGGCTGGAGAGGTGGAATGGTCAGGCGGGCCGTAAGGTACTGTCAGGCACCGCCCGGCGGGATCTCTAGTGACCCACAGAACAGGATTCCCCAGGGCGCGGAGTCTAAGCCCCAGTCTACCTTTTCACCAGAGCCCCTGATGGTGGGGATGGACTTGGCGCAGGATTGAGACCAGGTTGCGGCCCCTGAGTGCACCCAACTGTGGTAGAGGGGTCCGCCGAGGGTATGTACCGTGGGAAAGCCTGATGTGAAGGGGCTGGCAGGTTTGGACTGTAGTGACTGGATCCGTGTGGGATGGATGGATCGTCTGGATAGCGTCAGGCATAGTCAGGCAGGACAGGCCAGCAACGTGCAGGCAGTGAGGTACCAGAGGAGCAGGCAGAGAATAGTCAGGGTCACAAGCCGGGTTCAGTAACTCACGGGCAGCGCGGTACAGAGGATCAGGCAGAAGGATGGTCAGGCAAGCCAGGGATTCAACAGGAGACGGTCAGCAGAGGTCAGGATCAAAGCAGGGTCAGCAACTAGGCAGATAGGCAGGAACACAGGATACCAGGTACAGGGGCTCATGGGAAACATACACCAAGGCACTGACTGCAGGTCTGGCCATTCCTTAAATACACCTCCTGCAATCAGCCCCAGGTGTTGGCTGATTGCAGGAGTGAGCTTCTGGCTGCTGAGAGCACCCGCTGGTCAGCCCTGGTACTGCAGCCCACACGGCAGGTGAGTCCCACCACCAGTGCTGAGTCCATTCCTGACAAGTATGCTCTAGCTATTAGTCCACTTCACCCTAGGTTCACATTAGCCCATTCAACCCATTCAAATGCCTGCACTAGTGTGAGCCGGGCCTAAGCTGACCACTCCAAAATTAGTCCTGGGACACCATTCAGATGGTACAGCTGGTTGCTGTGATTTTTAGAGAATTTCACAGTTACACTATAGTAGTTAGGAGGAAACCACTGAAAAGTATCTGTGGCTGAATCAGCAAGATGTTTCAACAAATGCACTGTAGTTGTCACATGATATTATTAATAAAAGATTATATTTAGCCTATAAATTGTTAAGCACTGCCATTGGCAATTTGATCTACATGACATTAGTATATAGACCAATATTACCACTGGGAATAGCCCAAGATTGTGTAATGATCAAGATAATCTTGGATTTCATATCACATGGACACATATAAAAACATTGCATTAGTACAATCTGAGACCTTTGTAGTTCTTTTCCAAACTGCAAAGCTACTTTATATTTTCATCTAAAGAGCTCTGTAAGAACATTATTAGAATGGGCAATGCTTTCCTGCATTTGCGTTTGGAACGCAACTCAAGTGCTGGTCAGAAAAATTCCATTGACTTAAACAAGCAGTACATATAGCAATTCAAAGGCTGACTTTGACCTGCTTTGCATTGAGCTGTGTTTCTTTGGACCCAGTGTGTTTTATTAAAGTGCTTTTGAACAGCCATGAAAAACAAGTGACATGCTACATTTTCCATTCAAAACACGGATGCATGCTTTTCAATGAAAAACACAGTATTTGACGAGAACACCTACTGACATAGACAGTCTTGCGATTTATCATTTAGAGTGTTCCAGTATGTAATCTGTACCTCAAGGTATCCATATGACCTTCCTTGAGGAAAGTAAGAAGTCAACGTCTAGACAATAGTTAGGATATTTTCCATTCAAACTGTTGTAATTGGCTTTATAATCCAGCATCCATGCAGATCATCAAGCTGTGCTGAATTAGCTCTGTTGACATTTTGCTACATTAATTCACTAAATAAAACAAATGATTTAGCTGTGTGCACTGATGCTACATTTGTAGTGAACTGATGTGGGAACAAAAAGGTTGCAGTTGACCTTGCCTATAAAATGGCATGCTAATAGCAAAGTCTACAGTTGCTTTGTAGCTTTATAAGGAAGCTATATGTGTAAGATTATTACCCGTGTTATATTCTGGTCTAAATAACCTGCTTGTGCTTACTTCTTGCTGTAACGGACAGCCCCTAATATGTTGGGCATGTTATTCAAGAGGCCAGGCCTTAAAGCAGAACTCAAATTATTTTTTTTATCATGCAGTGGGGCTGTGCCCCCACTGCATGGATCAGCTGTTCGTTTTTTTTCTAGGGATGAGGACTAACCTCATAATCACCTGACCCGCCAATCCTACAGAAATCCGTGCTCCCCCACAATCCAGCGGTGGAACGTTCCTGTCTGTGGAGCGTGCATTGAGCGCACTGACGTCAGGAACAGTCAATTTACAAGACCAATGGACCAAAGGGGGGCAGGAGCCGACAGGACTGGTCTTGGGAGAGAGGATTGGTGGGTCAGTTGAGTATAGCTTCGGTGTCCTCTTCCCTAGAACAAAATGAGCATTTAACCCGTGCAGTTCCGGCACAGCCCCACTGCACGGGCAAAAAAAAAAATCTTCCCACATTTCTGCTTTAAAGTCGTATTAAACCCAAAACATTTATTATATTGTAGCTTGACAATTCTTAGATATGGTGGCTGCATTAGTCATTTTTTTTAGGCTTTCTTTCTGTCTTTTATTTTCACCTAGTGATCTGGCCAATAAGGCTGTTGTTTTTCAAAAGAACAAGCTTTCTTCCAGATTTATCAGTTTACAGGGCTGAGACAAACCATCTAACCCTGGCAGGGGTGCTTACAATGATCAGCTTTTATTTATTCATATAACATTTTTATCCTAATAGGAAAAAAATTGTTTGCTATAGCTGGTTATAAAATGCGAGCTGGAGTTTGGCTTCAACATATAAGTGTATTTAAATCTGCTTGTACCCTAGATTAACAATGCAGCTGTCCAAAGGTGCCCCCTATGCTACTTCATCCAGAGTGGGGGCCCTGTAATCAGAGGTGTAGTTTGAAGCTTGTGGGAACCAATGCAAAAGTTGAACTGGGGCCCCCCCCACTATGCACCAGTATACTCCCACTGTGTGCCAAGACATTCCTAGAGCCTAAAGAGTTGTTTCAGACCTTTATTTACATATTAATAGGGTAATTCAAAAGATTTTGGAGAAATCCACATCTTGGATTTTGTTCACATCTTGACATATGGGTACCTTGGAGCGGAATGGACAACCTTTGAGAGGTGGAGATCTACCTGAGCAACATGAAAAAAAGATAATTGGGATGCAGCACTTTCACATCGCTTTATGTCTCATGAAACTGCAGAAGCATTACCCACATGGAAGAAAAATATATTTGAAATATATTTTAAAAATATTCTTCCCAAATATATTGACATATATTTGAAATGCTACAATTTTGGCCAAATTCAATATATTTCAATAAAGATAGATAGATAGATAGATAGATAGATAGATAGATAGATATACACTGTATATTGAAATGCGTTTTTATTACAAAATATATGAAAAATATTTTTAAAAATATATTTTCAAATATACTCTTTTTAAAATATATTGTTCAGATTTTTTTAACATATAAAATATATGTAATATATTTTACATATATTTGTAAATGCATTAAAAAAATGTAGATTTGTATTTTTAAAGACATACAGTATATTTGAAATGTATTTTTAAAAATATTTTTCATATATTTTGTAATAAAAACGCATTTCAACATGCAGTGTGTGTGTGTGTGTGTATATATATATGTATATGTATGTATATATTTCAATATATATATATATTTATATATATATATTGAAATATATTGAATATGGCCAAAATCGTAGCATTTCAAATATATGTCAATATATTTCGGAAGAATATTTTTGAAATATATTTGAAATATATTTTTCTTCCATATGGGTAAGGGTAGCAGGAAACAAAAACTAAGCCCTTCATGCACAGTGTGTATGTTAAAATTTTTCAGTTCCAAAGTAAAAGTTACACAAATAATATTTGGAACATACAGTTAAAACAGCAATTATGATATGTAGCCATTACTATTCTGACTCCAACTGTTGTATTAGAGACATAACGCTTGCTGAGACATCTATGCCTGGCCTGTGTAAGCTGATACAATCACCACGGACAGTAGTTATCAGGTAGCTGAACTCACCAAACACCTTTTTCTCACCCATGGTTCTTTTACTGCAATGAAGAAGGTACAGATGACAACAAGATGTAGCAGATGATTGAAAAGATGGTATTTGCAGGTTAAAACATGGTAATGTGTTCCTGGATGTGAGCAGATTACATGTGGCCTAAAGACAAGCATCCATATTCATCCCAATAAAGGCTGAGAGAAAAGGAAACAGAAATACATCACAAGTGAGAGGAACACAGGATGATTCAACAACCAAAATATCCACAAGATGGGAGTATCTCAAATAACTATACTGAGGCTAATTAACAATGGCTTAAGGAATTAACTATGTAACTTCTCAATTCACAGTAATATGCATATTAACCATGCATTGTATTATATTTTCACACAGTAAGTGTAACGGCACAATTACCATCATAGCACACAGTGCTCTTTAAAAAGATCCTCTGGACACTTTAAATGGGCAGCAGAGTGGGAAAGCAAGTCAATGTGAAGCCACTGTCTCTCAGGTGTGGAATTCTAATGCAGTCAAAAACAGCTAATGGTCTTGTAAACATAATCTCCAAATGGAGGAACCAACTTCCCAATGGGGAACCATGCAGACCCAATGTAGATAAATCACAATCATAATGACAACATAGTAGTTGACACATACAGTGAAGGAAATAAGTATTTGATCCCCTGCTGATTTTGAATGTTTGCCCACTCACAAAGAAATGATCAGTCTACAAATCAAATGGTAGGTGTATTGAAACGCTGAGAGACAGAATAGCAACAAAAAATTCAAAATAAATGCATGACTAACATATTATGCACTGATTTGCATGTTCATGAGGGAAATAAATATTTGATCCCCTTCACAAAACATGACTTAGTACTTGGTGGCAAAACCCTTGTTGGCAATCGCAGAGGTCAGACGTTTCCTGTAGTTGGCCACCAGGTTTGCACACATCTCAGGAGGGATTTTGGCCCACTCCACTTGGCAGATCCTCTCCAAGTCATTAAGGTTTGGTGGCTGATGTTTGGCAACTCAAACTTTCAGCTCCCTCCACAGATTTGCATTCGGATTAAGGTCTGGAGACTGGCTAGGCCACTCCAGGACCTTTAATGTGCTTCTTCTTGAGCCACTCCTTTGTTGCCTTGGCCGTGTGTTTTGGGTCATTGTCATGCTGGAACACCCATCCATGACCCATTTTCAATGGTCTGGCTGAGGGAAGAAGGTTCTCACCAAAGATTTGACGGTACATTGCCCTGTCCATCGTCCCTTTGATGCGGTGCAGTTGTCTTGTCCCCTTAGCAGAAAAACACCCCGAAAGCAGAATGTTTCCACCACCATGTTTGTCAGTTGGGATGGTGTTCTTGGGGTCATAGGCAGCATTCCTCCTCCTTCAAACACGGTGTGTTGAGTTGATGCCAAAGAGCTTGATTTTGGTCTCATCTGACCACAACACTTTCAACGAGTCCCCCTCTGCATCATTCAGATGTTCAGTGGAAAACTACAGATGTGCCTGGACATGTGCTTTCTTGAGCAGAGGGACCTTGCGGGCACTGCAAGGTTTCAATCCCTGTCCGCGTAGTGTGTTACCAATTGTTTTCTTGGTGACTGTGGTCCCAGCTGCCTGGAGATCATTGATAAGATTCTCACGTGTGTTTTCTTGGTGACTGTGGTCCCAGCTGCCTGGAGATCATTGATAAGATTCTCACGTGTAGTACTGGGATGATTCCTCATTGTTCTCATGATCATTGACAGTTGTTTTTGTGTTTCTTCCATTTGCGAATGATTGCACCAACTGTTGTCACCTTCTGTCCAAGCTGCTTGGCAATAGTTTGGTAGCCCAGTCCAGCCTTGTGTAGGTCTACAGTCTTGTCCCTGACATCCCTGGACAGCTGTTTGGTCTTTGCCATGGTGGAGAGTTTGGAATCTGATTGTTTGATTGCTCCTGTGGACAGGTGTCTTTTATACAGGTAACAAAATAAAATTAGCAGCACTCCCTTTCAGAGACTGCTTCTAATCTCAGCTTGTTACCTGTATGAAAGACACCTGGTAGCCAGAAATCCTGCTGAATGATAGGGGATCAAATACTTATTTCCCTCATGAACATGCAAATCAGCGTATCATTTGTTAGACATGCATTTCTTTAGAATTTTTTGTTGCTATTCTGTCTCTCAGTGTTACAATACACATACCATTCGATTTTTAGACTGATCATTTCTTTGTGAGTGAGCAAACATTCAAAATCATCAGGGGATCAAATACTTATTTCCTTCACTGTATATTCCAAAAGAGGGGGCTCTTGTTGAGTGTCTTAAAATCTGACTTGGTTCAGAACAATCCAGCCTGTATGTTACCAACAAGCAGAATGTGTTAATTAGGCGATAAATGATTATGAACCAATGCGAGCATTGGAAGTGCTTATTATCACACACATACTGTAGGTTTTCCAGCACATTAAAAAAATCTCTCTCTCTCGCCCCCCTACCATTACTTTCCCAGTCATCTTGAAATCTGAAATTGTCAAACTAATTGGTGTCTGTGATGCAGGAACAGTTCTCACTACTAGCACGTTGATACATAAGGCTACTTGTCTTTTCCTTCAGCTCAAGCCAGTTGCATTTGCTGTTAGAACCAATGTCAGTTACTGTGGTGCATTGGATGAAGAATGCCCAGTCCAAGGAACTGCTATCAACTTTGAAGCCAAAGATTTTCTACATATCAAAGAGGTGAGAACGTGTACACACTGGGGTTGATTTACTAAAACTGCAAAGTGCAAAATCTGGTGCAACTCTGTATAGAAACCAATCGGCTTCCATTTTTTTTTGTCAAAGCTTATTTAACCACTTCCCGTCCGCCCATTGCACATAGACGGCAGATGGTAGCAGCGCCGATGCAGATTAACATTCCTGTATGTCAGCCCGCATCGATGGCTCTTGCGTGGCTCACCAAGCGCTCACCCAGGAGCCTAGTGATCAGTGTGTCGCCTGGACACAGCGGATCACATTACCACTGTCTTCGGGCGATCACATGGTGTTTTACCATGTGCCTGCTGTGACCAATCACAGTATTCACATAGTAAACACTGTAAACTGTAAAAGTAAAGATTGTTTCTCTCCGCTCTCAGTGTGAGAGCGGAGAGAAGCGATCCTGCAGTGTGTGAGTACACAGCAGCCTGTCAGGCTGCATGTACACTCACAGACTGCTGTGCCAGCCACCCCAGTGTCCCTGATCACTGCCCTATAATAACAATAATAAATAATGCAGGGAGGCCCTGTCACCTGTCCCAGTGCGAACAAAACACCCCCATACACCATACCAATGTCCTGATCACCGCCATACCAGTGTCCTGTTCACCGCCATACCCCAAACCAACACCCTGATCACTGCCAAATGCCATACCAGCACCCTGATCATGACCACACACCATACCAGTGCCCTGATCTCCGCCATACACCATACCAGTGCCCTGATCACCGCCATACCCCATACCAGCATTCTGATCACCGTCATGCCCCATACCAGCATCCTGATCACCCCATATGCCATACCAGCATCCTGATCACCGCCATACCCCATACCAGCATCATGATCACCTCTGTACCCCATACCAGTGTCCTGATCACCGCCATACCATCACCCTGATTACCATCATACCCCATACCAGCGTTCTGATCACTGTCATACCCCACACCAGCGTTTTGATCACTGCCATATCCTATACCAGCATCCTGATCACAGCCATACCCCATAACAGAATCCTGGCTACTGCCATACCAGCATCCTGATCACCGCCATACCTCATGCTAATGTCCTGATCACCACCATACCGCATACCAGCATCCTGATCACTGCCATATGCCATACCAGCATCCAACATTTCAGGATCTCAGCTGATAAATTTTCAAATATATATCCCATAGTTTGTAGACAATATAGCTTTCAAACAAACTAAATATTATAAACTGTTTTGGGTTATTCTTACCAAAAAATGTAGCAGAATGCATTTTGGTCTAAATTTATGAAGAAAAACTATCAAATTTTATAACAAAAACTAAGCAAAAAATAAGTTTTTTCAAAATTTTCGGTATTTTTCTTTTATATAGCAAAAAAACAAAAAACCCAGTTGTGATCAAATACCACCAAAAGAAAGCTCAATCTGCCTCAAAAAATCTGATTAAAAAAATTCATATGGGTACTGTGGCAGTTGTGCGCATGGACACATGGACCTGACAACCATTTTGTTAAGGTCTCCCATCTTGTGTCCTGCTCTGCAGATGTCATTCTCACTCTGTCCAGTGTCCCCTCCCTTTTGAATGGAATGTGGCCTGTGTGTGTGTACTGGGGTCCCAAGTGCATAAGGCACAGCTGGATAAGCTTCATGGTTGTAACCCCAATTAAGCCTGGTGCCAGAGGGTCTGACAGGGGCAGACTGACAACTCATGGGGCCCCCGGGCAATAGGGGATCATGGGGCCCCTGTGTCCTTGCCCAAACTCAAAAAAGCCTATGAAAAAGGTACCAGGGGCATCTCATGGGGCCCCCAATTGACCCCGGGCCCTCGGGCAGTGCACGAGTTTCCAAATGGTCAGTCTGCCCCTGAGGTCTGACAAACACTTTCATCTGCCCGGTCATAAAACTATACCTCAGTCGGTCACTTGACATGTAAGCATTACCTCAGAGTGGCCATAAAATGTTCATTCCACATGAGTCATTTCTCATACAAATTCATAAACTTCCACAGGAACTGAGCACATTGATATAAAGCATATATTCAGATAGGTCTTTTTAATACGAGTCACCTGACACCTTACACCCCTAGGTAGCGTCTACAAGAGAGTAGAAAGCAATATATTTTTATCCGGAATGGCAGGATATGCCATATTTGGTGTCTGGACATTCAGAATATGATTCTGCATATTAATCTGCCAGTGGCTAGGATGCTACCTGTACCTATTGAAGGTTATTGACCATGGTATAAACTTGGGAGGGATTTGGTCATAGCTTGGGTGCCTGCCTAACACCCCTCCCCAAATGAGGTGATTAGCCCTTGGGAGACACCCCCTGCTGGTATACTAGAAAAAAGTCTGACATGCCTGGAGAGAAAAGAGATACCTCCCTTTTAACATCAGGAACATATTTGGGAGAAAGGCAACCTTTGTGTTCGGACCTTTGGACTCTGCTTAAACCAAAGACTTTTTGCAAGTATCCTACCTTCTGAAACTTCTTTCTTTTATTTCTCTGTTGTTTTATTGCTCTCTCTCTATTTATATATATATATATATATATATATATATTTGTTACATCTTTTTCTGTAAATATTTGAATTGCACCAATTTGACCTTTTTTAGTAATAAATCCTATTTTCTGAAAAGTGTTGAAACTGTCTCTAAAGCTTCTAGTGGAAACTAAAAGAATCCCTGTCTCTGAAGTGTGCTACTGTATGTGATAATCCTCTGAAATACATCTGTTTGTGGTGGCAGTGTGTATTACAGACGCTTATATTAATATCATAGTGTTACTGCTAAGAGTTGTGAGTTTCCTCCGTCTCTGTAAAAAGGTGGTGGTGGCAGTGTGAAGGGTTAATTGCGTAATTAATCGCTCTCAGGCAGCTGGCATATAGATTGTGGTCCCGCGAGCTGGAAAATATTTGTGCAGGGTGCAGCTGAGAGTGGCATTTTTACACAAGTGTCAGAGCGGTCTGGGATCGGCTGGTCCTTCGGTCACAAGTTTGTGAGAAGGGCTGGGGTCTGACGCCGCGTACCGTCGCAGGTACAGTGTTGCATGACTGAGTAATTGTCACTCAAAGTGTGATAGTGCTGAAAGTTGAAAATTGGCCTGCACTTGAAGGCGGTAAAAGTGTCCATACTTGAAGTGGTTAAACAAGTTGAAGTTGCATAGCTGCACCAGATTTTTTACTCTTCAGTTTTCGGAAATTAACCCGTGTTTTAACCATGCAGTCAACACAAAGCAGTGTTTGGATAGCCTACTTGTGAACTTGGTTCGAAGAGCTTGTTGTTGTATCAGATATAAATATAATGTCTACTAAGAATGCATTCATGTTTTTATGCTTTTTAGTTTTTGTTCTATATTTTTTTAAACCACTTATGAAAAAAAGAATAGAAATATATATATATATATATATATATATATATATATATATATCAGGTATATAAAATATTCTTAAATATAAATAATTATTAGCCCTGACTCTCTAAGTTGCCTATGGAAAAGTTGGAAGTATGTTATCATTTCTTGACTAACAGTGGCTTTGGAGATGTTGTCTAGCTTGGTTTGTACTTGCCTATTGAGGATGTACCACCTGTATGTACTCTTGAAAAGTTAAAATAAAGAATTGAATTGTAGAAAAAAAAATTGTATTCTCCTAAAAGTATATTAATAACTAACAGTAAATGCAACCAGCATGCAGAGCATATTTGCATATTCATTGTGCATGTAT